>NW_026722045.1:0-7575 GCF_029784015.1 Lycium ferocissimum | reverse complement strand
TATAACATACAAGTCTTAATCATTCTCATAATTTCCGATTATGCAAAAACACGGGACATAACACTTTTCATTGGTACTCTCGCCTTAGATACTCGTTCCTTCAAGGTGAGACAAAGCGATCCCGGTCAATCCATAAGGTAATCGGAGGTTACCGACCTTACGTCACTCCGATGGACACATGACCTTCTTTGGGCTCCCATGCATGCTGTGTAATTGTTTATATCATAATGTATATAATACCTGATATTGATGAATGTATTTGTATGCACCGTATATGTGTGGGGAATGGGAGGGAACCGTGTCCACCGATTCGATTCGGCTAATCATCCCGGACGCGGGATGCCCGACGCGGGATTTATGGGAGAGCCGCACGCGGCGTCTCGTTCGTGATATATATATATATACTATGATATATTTGGGACAACCGTTGGGGAGGGGGCGGGAGAGCCGATGAATTCGGGTCTCGAATCGCAAGCAAAAAGTACCGTTTCGAAAAGTAACTGTTTTCTATGTACAAGACTAAGAAGTACCGTGTTTCAAAAAAAGAGAAGCTAGGCATGCATGGCATCCGCCCTCAGCGGCACGCACGTGTACAGGTTTCTGTCAACCTATAGTATGCTTTATATTTCTATGCAGTCACCGTCCATGTGTACAGGTTATCCACTGATCTCATCACAGATTTCATAATCCCGTGGTATTGTTGTTCATACTTATGTTCCTTGTCACACCCTAATTTCCGTTAGGGCGTGATGGGCACCCGACCCTTATTTAGGGCCGAGCGAACCCGCGGACTCACATAATAGTCATACTCACGCTGACTCTCAAATCATGACACAATTATACATAACAAAAATTTATCGAAGAATAATATGCTTTTTGCTTTTCTCAAATCAAATAAAATCTTGCAAAGATATGAAACTTATAACACAACGCATAATAATATACCGCTTACATAGCCATTTACATAACCGACATCTAATACCCACAACACTCGTTCGCAAAGTCTCTAACCCGAACATGAAACCATAACATGATAATCGACTCGGCAAAGACTCCGGAAGAGATGGAGCTAGCTAATCCCGGCGAAAACGTCTTCTACTAAAAATCTTCAGCTACACTGGTGTACTGCCGCAAGCATGAAACGCAACCCCCCGAAGAAAGGGGTGGAAATTACGAAATATGTACCGAATATGTAAAGCGGTAAACACAAAAAACTCGGATCATACGGAAATAAGGAGGATAGAAAAGTAGTACAGTAACCGGAACTCATAAAACTTACCTTGAACGTAAATCATGCTTTTCAAAATCATTAATGGACTGAGTATCATATTTAAAGAAATCATCATGAACATATGCATACATAACATGCCCCGGCCCTCTAGTGAGGGACGCGGTAAGTAAAATCATCATGTATATATATGTAACGTGCCCGGCCCTCTAGTGAGGGACGCGGTGAAAGGAATCATCATATGCCATCCCGGCCACCTCCCGTCATCACATCATCATCATAAGTATATATATATGTATATAACATGCCCCGGCCCTCTAGTGAGGGACGCGGTGAACAATGCGGTGGAATTGCACGAATACATGCCCGGCCCGGACGCGGTGAAAGATGTAATAGCGACTCGCACGAGCGAGTAGTGAGAAACCACATGCAACATAAAATATACAATGTTTGCCAAGACTCGAAAGAACAATCCGGACGATAGATCATTTAAAGGAAGTCGACAATAGCCATAGGTCATACCTTTCGGAGTTGCGACGAGTTATGTCAAAGACAAAACCTTTGGGATCGTTTGTACATGGCAAAATATATCATAGAACTCAATGGAATAATCAAAATGATCACTTTTTAACAATCGGAAGTTAGTCAAAAGTCGTACTTGCATAACGCTCAAAATAAGTCAATTAAGTCAACATGAAAAAATCTCGGAAATTGGGGGCCCACCTCGGGTCAAGTCGAGGTGGCGTACGTAAAATCATGAACATTAGGCTTTATGGAGCCACCTATGAAAATCTCAAGGTAATTCGGTTCCATTTGTGAGAGTTATAAATGTTTAAGCTATTTTTCCAACAAAACATAAAGTATCTAATTCAATTCTTTTGAATGAAAAAGGGCCAAATCTAAGCTCGGATTCCTAGGAGTAGAGTCGCCCCCAAGGCTCGTATGAAAACCTATTATGCCTAGGACATGCCAAGAGAACAAAAGGTGAAGCTTTACATACCTTATTCGCCTTTCTCGCTCGTCCAAACTCAAGTCCCGTTTTCTCCAAAATCTACAAAGGGTCATAGTTACCAAACATTACTATAAGCTTTTAGGAGTTGAATCTTGAAGTAACACTTGTCTTACAGAAATTTTGGCAGCATTTCCCCTGTAAATGCGCCATCCCCGAGAGTCCAACTCGGCCAAAAATTACAACAACAAATCCGAGAATTTAACTCGGCCAAACTATCAACAACAATGCCAACCATCATATCTCCAACTTCAACAATTTATTCAAAATACATTCCAACATTAGTAGCTCCTTTTACATAATCAAACAACATTTCATTTATATCTAATTCACAATTGTTCACACATTCAAATACTAATCCGAAACCATTCAACAATATTCTAGAACACTTCGACAACCCGCACAATATTTCAAACGGTTCAACCAACACATACACTACCCAAATTCTTTCAAATCCAACAAGAATAATTACAACACATTTTCTTTCCTCCAAATTCATAAACTACACCAACATTCTACATATTAGCAACATTATTCCTACAATTATAAGAAACCATACTAATGTCATATTAACTTCTTCCATAATCCGCAAACGATTACAACTTTATTTCAAGCCATTAAATCTTCATTTAACAACATGAAATCCACAACACAACAACAATCAAAATACTAAATAAAATTAGCTCATCATACCCCACCAAAACAGCCCCCTATACGGCTACCACATCAACACCGACAAACGAATTTATATCGCTATTTCTTCCGTCCTAATCCGTTAAATCTTTAAATAAACTTGTTAATAATGAAAAGGAACCTTGATATTACCTTAAGTAGGCAGCCACCATGTTATCACTCTCCTCCTTGGTTGATTTTTAGCTCAAATTGAAGACAACGCAGCGTACAACACTTTTCCCTTCATGGGCTTCGGGATTCGGCGCTCGGATTTTGGTCAAAATTGGTTTTTCTTCTCCAAGGCCTTTTTTCTCTATCTCTCCAGAATTTTCTGGTTGTTCCAGGTCTTAAAATGAGGAGGGAAGGGATGAAATATCACTTAAATAACATGGGTCATGGGCCTAACCTGGTTGGGCCTGAGTTGGGCCTAGCCCACCGACCTTTCGACCTTAAAATGTTCATATCTCCTTGTATCAATGTCACCTGGGAACCCACGACCTATGGTTGGAAAGATAATTCAATTATCTACAACTTCTATTTCTCGGTATTTTTCCAAATTCCAAACTTATAATACCGTTTTTTCCCCTCAAAGTCAGGTCACCCGAAAACATTTTCTTAAAAATATTCGTTTGGAGGGCTTCCACTTTGATTTGGCCCAAGGGTCCTTCATGAGTTGTGTTTAACTTTACATATGTGATTCATATAACTTGTCACATGTTCCAAAAAAAAAAAAAATCTTAACGTGTGGGCCCCACCTCAGCTTACAAATAATCCGACGTTCAAAAATACGGGATATAACATTCCTATTCGTATTATTATTCATGTCTTACATACTCGCACATTGCTCGCATCGACCCTCTTCTTCGGGGGCTGCGTTCATGCCACGCGTGCACACCGACGGATCGGTTAATATAGAAGATGTTCCAAAGCCAAAGTTGGCAAGCTCCATTTGGCCCGGAGCGTAGCCGAGTCGAATACAAGTGCCGAGAGTCCCGATTTCGATTAGAGACTTTGCGTACGCAGTCGTGGGTTTCGTGGAGTCGTTTGTATTACGATACAAGTTCTGTATAGTTACATATTTTATTTGATTCCAAAGCAACAAAAGAATATTTCCGCAACCTTGTTATGTACATTTGACGTAGAGATTTCAAAAAAATTTGTACGTAGAAGGAGTCAGTGGGTTCGCTCGGCTCCGGTCACGGGGTCGGGTGCCCATCACACCCTAGTGAGATCGGGGTGTGACATTAACACACGACCACTTTGGCCTTTTCATGAAATGTTTATTTCAACTTCTAGCCCCTAATTTCTCTTAATATTCCATACCAATAAAATTCATAAACAACTTATACATTACACCAAATCGAAAAAATAGCCTTGTCCTTAACTTGTCGCAACTAACTTAAAATATTCCAACGTACAAAATACGGGATATAACAGATACAACGCCTGTTTATTTATTTCCTGGAATAAATCATACTGTCTAGATTTTATGGAGATATATTGGCTTCATGCAACAGAGTCAGTTAGTTGAATAAGAAAATACGTTACGTGTTCATGATTCGCCTTTGTCATTCAAGCGTATTACTCCTAAGGTCAAGTTACTAAGTTGTCATTATGGGGTTAGAGCTCCTCCCTTAGTGTCACACCCCGATCTCACTAGGGTGTGATGGGCACCCGACCCTTACTTAGGGCCGAGCGAACCCTCTGACTCTTATTCCATGCGTAAAATTTTTTTCCTCTAAGTCAAATACACAAGACGAAGCGTACTAAAAATATTCTTTCTGTTGCTTTCCGAGCAAATCGAATTTGTAACTGCATAAAACTTATATCATAATACAAACTGACACATCGGCCTATGAAGCCACCGATTGATCGACTTCGGTACCCACGACTCGTCGCAAAGTCTCTAATCGTAATCGGAACTCCGGCACGTGTGCTCCGACTGGCTACACTCCCGGTGCAAATGGAGCTTGCCAACTTCGCCGGAACATCTTCATATTAACTTCGATCCGTCGGGTGTACGCGTGGCATGAACGCAGCCCCGAAGAAGAGGGTCGACGAGTAATGTACTGAGTATGCAAGACATGAACAATAACAACATAGTAAGAGTTGTAGAGCATATCACGTGTAAAACGGTAACCTGCGCAGAGTAATAACTATACGGAAACATAGACAGTATCATAGGATAAAGGAGTAACCTGTACATGTGAGTGCCACTCAGGGCGGAAGCCATGCATGCCTAGCTTTTTCCTTATTCTGAACACGGTGTTTTTACTCTTTTGTGCATAGCAAAAAGATACTTTTCGAAAATCGGTACTTTTTACTCACAGTTACAGACGCCGAATTCATCGGCTCTCCCACCCCCCTCCCCAACAAAGGTCCCAAGTATATCATATATATATATATATCACAGAAACGCACGCCGCGTACGGCTCTCCCATATCCCGCGTCCTGTGCATCCCGCGTCCGGATGATAAGCCACCGAATCAAAGGTGGACACGCTTGCCCTCCCCATTCCCCACATATACAATGTATACATATACATTCATCTGTATCAGGTATTATATACATTATCATATAAACAGCATGCATGGGAGCCCAAGGGAAATCACGTGTCTATCGGAGTGACGTAAGGTCGGTGACCTCCGATTACATTATGGATTAACCGGGATCGCTTTGTCTCACCTTGAAGGAACGAGTATTTTAAAGCGAGACTATCAGTGAAGAATAGTACTAGGAGAAAACATAGTATGATATCATGGGCATCATAGACGTCAATTCATAGACCTTGAAATCCGTAGAACATAGTATCATAGCTAAGAAATGGAGATAAGGATCAAGAACTAGTTTGTCACCTTTGTATTCACATTGAATCCTTTGCTTAGAAATCTTGGTCATATCGATCGTAGGCATATTCTCTTTTTCTACATCATCGTTATCCTTATTGCCATAGAGGTATTCTCATTGGGATAGGTATAGTACTTGTCGATTGATAACGTAATAGGGATCAAAGGTTTCTTTGGATTCAACTTCAAAGTAAGTCAAGCGGAACAATAAGGAAAATCCGGGAAACAATGGGCCCACCTCGGGTCAAATGAGGCGGCGTACACAGTTGACGTATAATACGTTTCATGACATTACTTAGGAGAGTTTTAGGGTAGTCGGGTCTTACTTATGCGAGTTCTAGAGGTCTAGGAGGTTTTTCTCACATTTTGCACAATTTCTATTTCAATTCTACTGAATGAATAGTAATGAGTTTCAATCTTGGATTCCGAGAAAAGGAATGGTTTCCGAGGCCCGTATCCAGCCCTATTACATCTAGGACATGCCAAGAAAGGAAAGTGAAGTCTTACATACCTCTTTCCGCTCCATATGCTGTTCCAAATTCAAGCTCCAAATTCGCCAAAATCTAAAATTTGGTCATGTTTACCAACTGTTGATCAGTGCATTTTGAATTGGATTCTTCGATGAAACTTGGCTACCGAAATTTCGGCAGCATTTCCCCTGTAAATATACCATGCCACCAAGTTTAACTTGGCCGATTTCAATCAACAACAATCCGGGAATTTAACCCGGCCAAATTACCAACAATAATTGCAACAACCTTTCTAACAACTTCACAACATTCAAAATGATCCAATGCCATCCGAAACCCTCAACTTCAACAAAAGTATTAACCACACATTTCTCTTATTCTAGATTCATAAACCATATCAACAACCATGCATTATCAACATTACTGCTACAATTATAATAAACCATGCTAGTGTCGCATTAACTTCTTCCATAATCCTCAAACAATTACAACTTCATTCCTACCATAAAATTCACAACAACAAGAAACAAAATATCAAGTAAACTCAATTCACTCCATCTATACTATGGCAGCCCCTATTCGGCCATGCCACCATCACACTCACCTTCATGAGTTTCATTCATTTTCTACGCATAACAACAACAAGCGACACACTACATAACATTAATCCATTTTCTTCCATACAACATAACACACACGGCCACAACTACAATATGCATGGTTTCATGTTTTTCATCCATTTTACATTATAGAATTCACAACCCAACCATTAAACTAGTAAATAAAATCATTTCATCTTTTCTACATAACAACACATCATTCGGCCAACACAACACATAACACTTCCATACTTTTCATTCATTTCTATACATCACAACATGCATAACCATCCATAATACATATAAGAAGATTGGATTCTTACCTTTTTCCTTCAACTTCTCCTTTACTTATGATCATGAACTTGCAACAAAGAGAGGGTTTCTTGCTCCAACAACTCTTCCATGTTAAAGAGGACCTTCCATTTGATAAGAAAACTAGGAGAAAATAATTTTTCATTGTCACTTTCCCATGGCCATGCTTGGCCGAAACTCTCTCCATCTCTCTTTTCTTTTTTTTTTCTTTCTTTCTTTCTTGTTTCATCCATTAGAATGATGACTCCATATGTATATATATACATGTCTCCCTCCACTTTTCCATATTTATAAATAAGTCCCTCAAAATATGGATATAGACACAAAATTCCTTTCTTCTCCATTTCTCTAGAATTTTCTTTTCTTTTCTTGAATTTTCCTTAAAATAAAAGATGACTTAATTAAGTCTTGCCATGTACACTTTGGTCCATATATTCTT
>NW_026722044.1:0-8319 GCF_029784015.1 Lycium ferocissimum | reverse complement strand
TAAATTGTTAGGTAATTGTTGAATTATGTTGATAGTTTGGCGGGTTTGAATTCCCGGGTTGTGATTGACGAGAATTTGGCTATGTTGAATGTTGAGGACGGTATATTTACGGAGGAAGTCTGCCGAAATTTCGGTAGCCAAGTGTTTTCTTAAGATTCTAACTCTAAGAACCCTAATAAGAGTTTTGGTAAACATGACCAATTTATAGACGCGACGAGATCGCGACGTGAATTCGGAATAGCTAAAGGAGCGAAAAGAGGTATGTAAGGCCTTCCTTTCCTTTCTTGGCATGTCTTAGACGCCATAGGTTTGATTTCGCGCCCCGGGGATCATTCTCCTTCTCGAAATTCGAGATTGAAATTCGCTTACTATTCACTCGGTAGGATTGAACTAAGAGTACAATCGTTGGAAAACTTCTTAGACCTTTAGAACTTGCATAAATGAGACCCGATTGCTTCAAAACTCTCATAAGTAATGTCTACGATGACCATGACAACGATAATGCTAAGAAGAACACGCGTCCACGGTTTCTTAATATCTTAACCGAATTGTAAGGAATGAGCGCTATAGAGGTTTTAAGTAAACGAAACTATACTTCATGACACTTTTACTTGTAACTTCGTCGTATAATCCATGTACGTGTATATGTATATGTGTATGTATATGTACATGGGAAGGGAAAGTATAAATCGTGTCCACCCGATTCGGTGGCTTACCATCCCGGACGCGGGATGCCCGACGCGGGATTTGGGGAGAGCCGCACGCGCGACCGTATCCGCATCGTTTATATATATATCTACGTGTGTATGACATGTTAGGTTGGGACACGTTGGGGGGAGGGTGGGAGAGCCGACGTATTCGAGGTCGTACGTAAATGTAAGAAAGAATCTCGTTCATCGAAATGTACCGTTCATCGAAACGTATTGTTCTACCGAAACGTCGTTACTAGAATGCACCGTTCATCGTAATGTATTGTTTATCGAAATGTCTTGTCTACCGGAAACGCATCGTTCACGGTATACGTGGATACGGACACCGTGTTCTCGAAAATGGGCTAAGCTTGCGTAATGCCTCGCACCACACGGGCACACATGCGTGTGTTACTTCTCGCGCCTGGATAAGCTCGCATATCTATCTTGTTATGACTTATACTCTATATTCATTTACTATGTTATTATTTATGCCTTACATACTCAGTACATCATTCGTACTGACGTCCCTTCTTGTGGACGCTGCGTTTCATGCCGCGCAGTCGCAGACATGGGTGGTCTTGACTCGCCAGCGGCCTTACCGGCGGTGTTGATAGCGCTCAATTGTTCGAGCCTCATTTCCGTGGTACTATTTTGTGTATATATATGCGGGCACGACGCATTCGGCCCTTTTTACGTATATAAGTACTATGTTTTAGAGGCTCGTAGACAGATCTGTATAGTTAGATGTTTGTATCTTGGGTCGTTGTATAACGTGATAGCAAAGTGTATTATTCCATGCTTATGATGCCGCTGTTAATGTAAATGTTCTGTAACAACAAAAAAAAATATAGCACTGTTCCTACGACTTGCTAAAAGGTTCAGGTAAAACGTTAGGTAGGGGTGCTCGGTACAAGTATCGGGTACTCGTCACGGCCCCTAGTTGGGTCGTGACAATAATCTTGTTATAGATGAAGGTAGTGACATTGAAAATATGTTTTGTGAGGAATAAATATGATGTGGTATTATTTAATCTTAGTACGAATTCCCTTGAAGGTAGAGTCACAAGTTTGAGGGGCACGCAATTAGACGATAGAGTTGAAGAGATATAAAGGTATGTGAGGCTAGTCCCCTCTTTTCCAAAGGCATGATTCTTTCATATATGGTGATTTCTTTCCAGTAATTTCTACGACCTTCTTACATTCCAAAAGATGAAAGCTAAAGAGTATTAACAGTTTCACCCAATATAGAGATGAGATATGTTCCATGATAATGATATGATGCTATTATGATGCTAATGATCTTGACATGATTTCTTGATGCTATTCATTGTTGATACCCTCGCCTTATAATGCTAGTTCCTTCAAGGTGAGGCATGATGATCATGACTACCCTATAATGGAATCAGGGGTTCTCCACCTTACGTCACCCCGATAAAGTTGTAGCTTATACTTGAGTTCTGATGCATGTCTTATGATAAGCATATAGTGATGAGATTACACCGTGCCTTGATGGCCGGACATGACACCGCTACGGCGGGCTGCTTATGATTACACCGCGCCTAGATAGCCGGGCATGACACCGCTACGGCGGGCTGCTTATGATTACACCGCGCCTAGATAGCCGAACATGACACCGCTAAGGCAGGCTGCTTATGATTACACCGTGCCTAGAGGGCTGGACATGACACCACTAGTGGGCGGCGTGCGATAGTTACTTAGACGCGGGTTAACGATGATGATATATTTGATATGCATAATATGTGTTTTGCTTTAAAAGCTTGGTGTTACAACTTCGCCTCTTGTTTCATTATGTCTTTTTATGCCAGTATTATTCTTGCCTTACATAACCCATACATTTTTCGTACTGTCGTCCTTTTCTTTTTGGATGCTGTGTTCATGCCCACAGGTAGACAGGGAGACGGTACAGACCCGTAGGAGTTTATCAGCGGATTCACAGGAGCACTCCACTACTCCGGAGGTGCTACTTATGGTCATATTCTTTTGTGTATATATATTTGGGTATGACGGGGTCCTGTCCTGTCCTTATGACAAAGTTGTTATACCCCGCGTTTTCAGAGCATGAGTTTGACATGTACCTCATCGTAGTAATGAGATGTTTTGAAAGGCACAAGCCATGGAAAGTACGTAACAACAAAGAAAAAGGGTGAATTACGATCTCGTAAGTCGTAATCGGGAAAGAATATTTTGAAACACGGGAACATGGCCATTATTAGTGTAATAAGTGATAAATATCATGTATGGAGAATTTCGGAATATTTCGGGATTGAGCAAATTGAAGAAAATAAGTTCGACGAAAATTTGAGAAACGCGGGACGGATTTTAGTCAACTTTGAAGGCGCATATCTCATAGTATATGTGGAGTTTTAAGGTGGTTCAAAGTCCTAAAATGAAGTTCGTCGAGTCTAGTTTGTAATGCAACCAACCGTTCATTGATAGGACATCGGAGAGAGAATTATAGACGTTACAAACTGAGCTGTCGATGCGAAACGATATTCCACGGCACCGCTACGGTCACCTACGATGCGCTACAAGATCGCATCAGCTACAGAAACCGACTTCGGCGGTCCGTTTTAAGGGACAAAAAAAACTTCATTTTTAAGAAGCAAGGGTTCCAAAAGTTTCCAGTAAAAATTCAGCCACAAAGGGGTCATCATCTTCTTGTGGAAAAAAAAAAAAAAGAATTGAGAAAGAGAAGAAGAAAAAAATTTAGCCTTCAATCTTTGATTCAAAAAAATTGATTCCTCTAGGATTCCTACTAATTTAAAGACCCTCTTCAACGCGGTATAATTATTGAAGCAAACCTCTTTTGGTGTCAAGTGGAAAATTGAGGAAAAAGGTAAGAATTTGTCTTCTTTTCATATATTATGGATGTCTTGTATATGTTGTAGAGTGGGGAATGAATGAAATTTATGAAATATGTAAGTATAGGGGTGTTGGCCGAATGGAAGTGGTGTGGTATAGAAGTGATTGTATGTAGCATTTTGATTGTTGTTGTGTTGTGGATTTTATGTTGTTAAATGGAGATTTAATGGTTTGAAATAAAGTTTGTAATCATTTGCGGATTATGGAAGAAGTTAATATGACATTAGTATGGTTTCTTATAATTGTAGGGATAATGTTGCTAATATGTAGAATGTTGGTGTAGTTTATGAATTTGGAAGAAAGAAAATGTGTTATAATTATTCTTGTTGGACTTGAAAGAATTTGGGTAGTGCATGTGTTGGGTGGGTTGTTTGGGATATAGTGCGGGTTGTTGAAGTGCTCTTGAATATTGTTGAATGGTTTCGGATTAGTATTTGAATGTGTGAACAATTGTGAATTGAATATAAATGAAATATTGTTGGATTATGTAAAAGGAGCTACTAATGTTGGAATATATTTTGAATAAATTGTAGAAGTTGGAAGAAAAGAAATGCGTTGTTGATATTTCCTTGGACTTGGAAGGTTTCGGGTTGCCTTATGTTTTGGTTGGGTTGTTTTGAACAATTTTGTGGATTGTGGGAAATGTTATTGATTTGTGTTTGAAAGGTTTGAATTGTTATTCGAATATGCGATCGTTGATATTAGTTTGGAAATATGTAGTTAAGTTGAATATAATTGGAATGTTGTCGAAGTATGTGGAAATGACTTGTTAGTGTTAGAATGCGTTTGAAATTACTTATTGATGTTGTTGGAATGGTTGTTGGTATTGTTGTTGAAGATTTGGCCGAGTTAAATTCTCGGGGCGTCCAAGTTATAGGGGAAGTGCTGCCCGAAATTCTGTAGAAAAAGTAGTGGTTTGGAATTGAATTCTTCGACGCTTATGGCTAATGTTCGATGCCTATTACTGTTGTTGTAGATTTTGGAGAAGACGAGACTTACGTTTGGATTAGCTTAGGAAGCAAGTAAGGTATGTGAAGCTTACCCTTCTTTTCTTTTGGCATGTCTTAGACAGATTAAGGTATGACATGATTTGTGCCTTGGGGTAACTCCATTCGTAAATTTCGAGTAGGTTTGTGATTCGTATTTGCTTTGATGTTGGCATCCTTAGTATGGTCCGTATGTCTTGGATATGATTGAGTTTGAAATGCTGTGTAGGCGATTTTTATATGTTTCTTGATATTCGTGTCCTTAATGCGGTCGAGTTATGATCCTTACGTCTTTTGTATGATTAAATTTCTAAGGTTGCAAAAGAGTTATATTTTTAAAAGAGTTTTGTTTCAAAAGAGTTTTGTTTTCAAAAAGAAATATGTTCCTAAACGATTTCGAAAACTACGAACGACCGTAACTTTCAAGAGAGAGCTCGGATCGCTTTGATTTCTTCGCAAATGATTTCTTGACGAGTAAGGACTTAAATTTTTATAGGCGGGCCGGATTGGGTTGACGCTCGTCCGTGGGTCCCGCGACTCTTCTACGTTGGTTTTAAATGACCTATTTTTTTTTAAGAAGGGATTTAATACGACCACTTTTCCGATCCCAAGCATGATTATTTATTTAGTTGTCGAGTTGGAAATAAGGATTTTATGCCCATGATTTTGATACGTAACAATGGTTTCTGAAGTTCGGTTTGATATGTCCCGAGCGAGATTCGGGAGAAAACTTGGTTTGACTATGGTTTTGGATTTTCAAAAAGAGGGTTCGTTTTGATCATTCGGTTGAGTCTGTAATGATGTCTGATATGCGTGTGGTTACTTACGATCGCTCGTGCGTTACGTATTTACCTCTTTCACCGGATCCGGAGCCGGTATATGATCGTGCGCACTATGATATACTCGGTGTTATGCCGTGTTACGGTTCCCGAGACTACTTATAGGGGCGGGTTCCGTTTATGGAGTTATCTTGTGATATGGCTTATGATATGTTGTGATGGTGTGTTATGTTCGGGATACGGTTATGTTCGGGATACGGAGATTTGAAACTTCTGGTGTTATGCTGTGTTGTGGCGCCAGATAGGGTGGCGACCACGTTCTGTCCGCCGGGTCCTATGGACCGCATTTGATATGTGATGATGTATGATGATATGATGAGTTTGTTCACCGATGGTGGGGCAAACCCAATGATGAGGCAAATCCCACATTGGTCTAGGCAAATCCCACATCGGTTAATGTTATTTCATATGACGGATTATGATGCGTTCGGTATGAGTAAGTATGATCCGTGTGTCGGATGTAAGTACTTTGGTATTTGGGTTTTTTTTGATACTCACTTTGCCCTCGACCTCGGTTATGATTTCATTTTACGTATGCTATGCTTTACATACTCGGTACATATTAAAATCGACCCCCTTTCGGGGGGGCTGCGTTTCATGCCACGCGGTACCCACGGATGAGTCGGTGATGTTAGCGGAGAAGATGTTCCATTTCTTAGAATCTTTGCCCGAGTCCGAGTGCTTGTATGGTATCCGAGATGTTAGTAGAGACTTTGCGGTGAGTGTCGAGTGTATGATATGTCGGGTGTTTTGTAAGCGGCTATATGTGCTCCGGTGTGTTTGTATGCATTACGCCGCCGATGTGTTTGGCAAGCGGCTATATAAGCAATGCTGTTTGTGCCTTATATTATAGATTTTATACTATTAACATTTTTTATTTGATTTGAAAAAGATGAAAGGCATGTTTGTTTTCCGAAAAAAATTTCCTTACGCATTTTGACATGTTTGCGGAAGATGATTGTGTGTATCCGAGAGTCCGCGGTTCGCTCGGTCCTAAGTAAGGGTCGGGTGCCCATCATGCCCTATCGGAAATTAGGGTGTGACAAAAGTACTCTAGTAGAGGCTCGTAGATACGGATACGTGGGTAGTTGATGTCTTATGGATATATCAGTGTATATTTTGTATATCAACTTTATGGCCATGAGGGCTTATATATATATATATATATATATATTATGTATGTTCAGGTTTGGTATGATGACTAGCTTAATGAGTGGTGCTCGGTAATCGCTCCGGTGCCGTCATGGCTCCCCTAGTGGGGTCGCTGACAAGGTAGTTAGTGTTGATCGGGGAGACCGAGCCGGTAGTGCGAGTTAAGACTTTCCTTGGGTTAGACCCTCCGCAGTATTCTCCGTGTTGAAGCAAAATATGTCCTCAAGACTTTATGTGATAGCAGAAATTCTTGGACTTTCGAGGGTTATGCACGCCGATGAGGTCGAGTCAGTAGAGCTAGCATCTTATAGGCTCCGCGATATTTGCGATACGTTGTATGGGTCATGGGGCAGTTTGGGGAGAGGATGCTCCGGCCGTTTGGCGAGAGTTTTTAGATGTTTTATTCGTCATTATTAATACCAGAAGTCCGACGGGCCCGGGTAGATAGGGTCTTGCGTATTGAGCAGGGTAGTATGAGTGTTCAGGAGTATTGTGTACACTTCGATTCTTTTGCTAGATATGCTTCAGCCATGGTGGCTGAGATGAAGGACAATGTTCATCGCTTTGTGTGTAGTCTGTGGTCACATTTGATGGTACGAGCGTACCGCAGCCTCCGTTACAATCGAGCATGGATCTTCGTATAAAGCATACGCGCGAATTTAGAGGATCGTACCGCCGGGAGGACGGAGCGCGAGCGTGGCCGGAGCCATGGCAGGGCATCCTTAGGGATATTTTTGGTAGTTTAGGATAGGACGAAAAGGAGAAGCAGCCCTCCCGATATTAATTTCGTTCACACAGGAGTGCACCTTAGCGATTTTCAAGCCCTAGATTTGATCGGTCTTTTTATTCGGAGCGGCCGGTAGTTAGCAGCATCGAGGGTTTTCGCTGTGAACTCAAAGTCGTGCGCGTACGAGACCACGTACAATGTGTGGTGCGATGAGATTACATTCGGGGCAATGTCGATTTGGATCGAATGCTTCTTATGCTTGTGGCCAGCCAGGTCATGTGATGAGGGAGTGTTCGTCGAGGGGCGGTGTCACACCCTAATTTCCGTTAGGGCGTGATGGGCACCCGACCCTTATTTAGGGTCGAGCGAACCCGCGGACTCACATAATAGTCATACTCAAAGCCGACTCTCAAATCATGAGCCACAATTATACATAACAAAATTTATCGAAGAATAATATGCTTTTTGCTTTTCTCAAATCAAATAAAATCTTGCGACATGAAACTTATAACACAACGCATAATAATATATCTTAGGCTTACATAGCCATTTACATAGCAGGCATCTATACCCACAACACTGTGCAAAGTCTCTAACCCGAACGTGAAACCATAACATGATAATCGACTCGTGACAAACCTCGAAGAAACGGAGCTAGCTAATCCCGCCGAAACGTCATCACTAAAATCTTCACCACCTGTGTGCACACGCGCGCAGGAAACGCGGCCCTAAGAAAGGGGTCGGCACGAAATATGTACCGAATATGTCGGTAAACACAAAGCCGGATCATACGGAAATAAGGAGGGTTTAAAAGTAGTACGATAAAGAACTCTAACTCATAAAACTTACCTTGAACGTAAATCATGCTTTTCAAAATCATTAATGGGTGAGTATCATATTTAAAGAAATCATCATGAACATATGCATACATAACATGCCTCCCGCCCTACGAACAGGGACGCGGTAAGTAAAATCATCATGTATATATATGTAACGTGCCCGCCTCTGACAGGGACGCGGTGAAAGGAATCATCATATGCC
>NW_026722043.1:0-8028 GCF_029784015.1 Lycium ferocissimum | reverse complement strand
TTTGCAATTTCTCTCCTTGCCCTTAGCCTTTCTCAATATTTCCATGACACCAAGGTTCATAACCAATATTCCTAGAACTCGTACATTAAAATTATTTCGCAACATAGTCTTGTCCCTAACTTCCCGCACTCGTCCTTAATGTCCCGACGTACGGAATGCGGGATGTAACACTCACGATATGATATCCCGTTATTGTTCATGCTTATATCTCTTACTATGTTGCTACTCCTCGCTTACATGCTCGCACATAGCTCGCATCGACCCCCTCTTCTTCTAGCCGCGTTTCATGCCGCGTGTGTACACCTGTACGGCCGAAGTTAGCAAAGGTGTCCGGATTTGGTAGGCTCCACTTGTCCTAGAGTCGCTGAGCAAGAGTATATGTCCCATGATGTTTTGTTCGGAGTTAGAGACTTTGCGTACAGTAGTCGTGGGTATTGGGTTGTTTATGCGTAAGCGCTCCCGTAGCCGATATGTTATTATATTTCGTGTCACGAGTCTTATATGATGCCAGATGTTGCTTATGAAAAAAAAAAAAAAGAGTTCTATGTATTCATTTCTAACTGATTCATAAAGTCATATGTGTAATAAGAGTTAGTGGGTTCGCCCGGCTCCGAATACGGGGTCGGGTGCCCATCACACCCTAGTAAGTAAGACCGGGGGGGCGTACATTTTCTTCCAATTCCAAAATATGCTAGGGTTCACAAGGATGAAAAATAATGGATTGATCGCCCAACGACACCTCCACGCTACTTAGACCTCAATATAGTGGGTTTACACCAAGGAATTAATTTTTGAAGAGCTTAAAATGGGGGTTGATTTTCCCTTGGCTAGCCGAGAGCTCCTTGTGTGTGTTCTTTCACCTCTTTTTTTTCTAAGTGTTATGTGAATGAAGTGAACAAGTGGTCATCTTTTACCAATTTATGAAGTGTACAATTCCCTTGGCCCACATTAATGTGTTGTTCCAATTAAAAGTTGACACAAAAATTGTGTGGGCCAATCTCCACATTACACGGCCACCATAGAAAAATGGATGACTTTTTCAACTTCCAATTTTATCACTTTTAGTCCCAAATTCTCCTAATTATTCCATACCAACAAATTCATGAACAACTTATGTCTTAAAAAAAAATTCAAAGGTCAAAAATCCCGACTTTGTATCCCGAAATAGTTTTGTCCTTAACTTATCATAATTAATCCGGATTGTTCCAATGTTCAAAAATACGGGATATAACATCCTCCCCCTCTTAAGAACATTCGTCCTCGAATGTTAGATTAACCTTACGGGTCATACAAACAATTTGGGGGAGTTTCTTTATTAACTATCACAACCACTCATTCATTTATCAAACAACATAGTCAAGTAGAGAATTGGATTACCTGTAGGTACTGGAAATAGGTGAGGATACTTCTTCTTCATCCGGCCTCCGGGCCTTCCCAAGTTACTTCCTCTCTGTTATTATTCCGCCTGACAAAGACTTCTAACATAAGCCACATCTTTGTTCCGCAACTTTCTTTCCTGACGATCCAATATGGCTATAGGTCGCTCCTCATAAGATAACTCCGTGACTCTGAATATCATCTACAGGAAAAACTCTGGAGGGATCACCGATACATTTACGAAGCATAGAAACATGAAATACCGGATGTACGGCTCCCAAATCAGCTGGCAGATCTAACTCATAGGCAACATTGCCTATCTTACGAATAATCTGATAAGGCCCAATATATCTCGGACTGAGCTTCCCTGTCTTGCCAAATTTCATAACACCTTTCATAGGTGACACTTTTAGAAAAACCCAATCGCCAATCTGAAACTCCAAAGGTCAACGGCGATTATCTGCGTATGATTTCTGTCGACTCTGGGCTGCCAATAATCTCTCTCGAATAAGTTTCACCTTATCCACGGCCTGCTGGACCACATCTGGGCCAATCAACTCAGTCTCCCCAACATCAAACCAACCGATCGGTGACCTACACTTTCTGCCATACAATGCCTCATAAGGTGCCATCTGAATACTGGAGTGGTAGCTGTTATTATAGGCAAATTCAACAAGCGGCAAATGGTCATCCCAGCTACCTCTGAAATCAATAACACAGGCCCGCAACATATCTTCCAATGTCTGAATAGTGCGCTCGGCCTGTCCGTCGGACTGGGGATGGAATGTTGTACTGAGACTCACCTGCGTCCCCAATCCCTGCCCGAAAGGATCTCCGCAAATTGGCTCGTGAACCGGGCACCTCTCGTCGTAGATAATAGATATAGAACCCGGAAAGTCGCACAATCTCCTTAATATACAAATTTCGGCATAATCCTCACCGAGTAGGTAGTCCGAACCGGAAGAAAATGGGCGATTTCACACCGATCAACAATGACCCAAATGGAATCATACCTCCGTGGAGTGCGAGGTAAACCTATAATAAAATCCATATTAATGATCTCCCACTTCCACGTCGGTATCTCCATCTCCTGCAATAGCCCACCGGGCTTCTAGCGCTCAATCTTAACCTGCTGGCAATTCGGGCACTGAGCGACGAACTCTGCTATATCTCTTTTCATACCATCCCACTAATATAAGCATCTGAGATCGTGGTACATCTTCGTCGACCCCGGTGAAATGCACACGGCATAATGTGCCTCGCCCATAACCCGTCGCCGCAGCCCCACAACGTCAGTGTGTACACACCGCCCCCGTGAAATAACACTCCATCGTGTGAAATCTGAAACGGAGTCTTCTCCCCGTGCCGGGCTGCATCTCCGCATCGGTACTGCATCAGATCCTCATACCGATGCCGCTTAATATCTTCTCGTAATAGAGACTCAAAGAATACCTCGAATGAAACCCCAACATCTCCAACCGCCAAGCGAACTCCAAGACTAGCCAACCGATGAATATCGCGAACCATTTCTTTCCTTTACGATGGCACGTCTTCGCTAGGCTACCCATAGACTTGCGACTAAGTGCATCCGCTACAACATTAGCTCTCTTACGGTAGAGAATATCAATATCATAATCTTTTAACAACTCTAACCACCTCCTCTCGTCGCAAGTTCAGCTCCTTCGCTAAAGATGTACTGAGGCTCTTATGATCTATATAAATATCAACGTGAACCCCATATAAGTAATGTCTCCACATCTTCAAAGCATGAATAACCGCGCTAGCTCCAAATCGTGAGTGTGGTAATTCTTTTCATGTTTTCTCGAGTCCGCCGGGAAGCATAAGCTATCACCCTGCCGTGCTGCATCAACACACACCCCAAACCAATACCAGAGGCATCACAATAAATCACATACCCATCTGCGCCTTCAGGAAGTGTCAGGACTGGAGCTGTAGTCAACTTCTTTCAAAGAACCGGAAGCTACGCTCGCAAGCATCTGACCACTGAAACTTAGCTCCCTTCTGTGTCAGCCTTGTCAAAGGCTGTTATATCCCACACTTTTTGTACGTCGGGACATTCCGGACTAGTTGCGGAAAGTTAAGGACAAGAGGATTCCGGGATACAAAGCTGAGATTTTAGCTACGACTTATTTCAAAACATGAATTGTTATGATTTTTTCGGCATGAGAAATTATGAAACTTGGGGCTAAAAGCGGATTAAGGAAAGTTAGACACATTATGAAAAATTTGGGGCCAAAAGTGAACTTGTTGAAAGTTGAAATTTCATGGAAAAATTAGGCCATGTGGCCGGCCACATAAGATGTGGGGGCATGTCCACACGGAGGCTTAATATATGTAGCCTTGGATGATTAATTCAACCCATTTCTCATCATTCTTCACCTTAGAGCTTTCAAGAAACTTCGGAGAAAATAACCAAGCTCCCATTCGGCCATAGCTCCTAGCCGAGCAAGACAAGAGAGAGTTGATCAAAAAAATAATTTTCCCTAGCAAATGTACTCTTTAGAAGGTGCTTAGTAACATGGAGGGGTTGTTGAAGTAGCAAGAACAAGGATTGGTTCAAGATCAACAACCCTAGCCAACTTGAAGAATCAAGTGAGAGGTATGGTTTAATCTTATTTTTCATATGTTATAGATGATTTGTATATGTTGTGGAGTATGGAAATGAATGAAAACTCATGGAATATGGAGGTTGAAGTTGTGGCCGTATATGTATGTGTGGCCGTCCATATGTGTGTGTTGTGTAGGAGTGGAGAGTAATTGAATTCAACATGTTTATGTGTTGTTGTGATGTGTAGAAAATGAATGAAACTCATGGAATGTTGTATGTTGTGGAGTGGCCGAATAGGGGCTGCTTGGTGTGCATAAAATGAATTAATGTTATCTTGTATTTTGGTTGTCGTCTTTATGAATTCTATAACGTGGAATGGAGGTTAGTGATCCAAGTTGAA
Source organism: Lycium ferocissimum (assembly GCF_029784015.1). Taxonomy (NCBI): domain Eukaryota; kingdom Viridiplantae; phylum Streptophyta; class Magnoliopsida; order Solanales; family Solanaceae; genus Lycium; species Lycium ferocissimum. The sequence goes on along the minus strand of NW_026722043.1, from coordinate 3,682 downwards.
GTTAGAAACCGTGCGGACTGATTTGAAGCTTAACGTGACCTTAATGTAGTTTCTTGAATTTGTAAGAATAATGTTGTTAAAGTGTGGTTCGGTGGTGTAGCTTATGAATTTGGAAAGAAAGGAACATGTTCATGTGGTGTTGTTGGTTGGAGAAGTTTTTGGGAAGAGTAGTGCTTTTGTCGGAGAGTTGAATTATTGTGCTAGTTACTTAAAGTATTCTTGAATGTTGTTTGAATGGTTTTTGAATATTTGAACTTGAATTGAAAATAATTGGCATGTTGTTGAAAAATGTGGAGAAGAATTATTAGCGATATAATGCGGTTGAATTGATTGTTAATGTTATTAAAATGGTTGTTGGTATTGTTGTTGAAGAATTAGCCGAGTTGAATTCTCGGGGTGGTTGTATTTACAGGGGAGGTGCTGCCCAATTTTCGGTAGAATTGAGAAATAGTTTGGAATTGAATTTCCTAAATGCATATAGTTAATGATTGATATTCATTGACGTTGTGTAGACTTTGGAGAGCCGAGGCCTGAGTTTGGATTAGCTTGCGAAGCGGCCAAGGTATGTAAGGCTTCCTCTTTCTTTCTTTGGCATGTCTTAGACGTAAGGCGAATATCCTACGAACCTCGGGGAAACTCCACTCTAAGATCCGAGCTTATATATGCTCCTTTTTTTGCTTCCTAAAGTTAACTCTCCTAATGTAGTCAATCCAAAGTTCTTATGTTTTGGTATGAATGAGTTTTAAATGCTCTAAAAAGAATTGTGTCCTTAAAGAGGTTTCGTAACTACGAACTCCCGTAACTTTCGTAAACGAGCTCGGATCGCCCCGAAACCTTCATAGGTGATTCCATAAGGCATAATATCCCCCAACTTTCATAGGTGGGCTCGGGCGGATTGACGCTCGTCCGTGGGCCCTCGAGATTTTCTTTGTATAAGTCTAAGATTTTTTGTAAAGAACTTAGCATATTTATTACTTAAATCTCCGAATACGATTACCTATTTGCTTAATGAGTCTGAAATGAAAAGTATGGTGTGTACGATTCCGATATGAAATTATGATCCTTAAGGTTCGGTTCGATAGGTGCCCGAGTGGCATTCGGAAGAAACGCGGTCAGACTATTGGATTAAAATTGTAAGAAATGAATTACTCCGACTAATTTATTAAGTCTTTGTAAATATTTGCATTGCATATGACTTTGGTACGTAACTATGGTTAATAAAGTTTAGTTGATATGTTTCTGAATAATATCCGAAAGAGATTTGATATGACTATGACTATTGATTTGTAAACGATAATTTGTTTGATGATTTTGTTACGTCTGTACAAATGTTTATTTTAAATTGCATATAGTTTTCCACGACTCTGCTCGTGCACATTGTTATGACTTCCTTCACCGAGTCCCGGGGCCGGTTATCATCGTGCGCATTATGACATATTTCCGGAGTATGATGTGTCCGGTTCGCCGAGCCCCTTTGGCCGGGAACCGGATGATACGTGTGTTATGATGTGTCCGTACGCCGCGCCCCTATTGGCCGGGTACCGTGGTATATGTATGATGTGCTGTGTGACGGGGGTACGGAGATATAAAATCTTCTGGAGTATGATGTGCTGTGGCGCCAACGACGGGCGGGCGACCACAGTTCTAAGGGCCTTATGCATGATTTATGTTTTATGAGAAAGCATTGTAATATTTTGAAAGCATTTTCATATTTTGAATATTGCATTTACTTTCCGCATTTCTGATTTTGATTGTGACTCTGTTTACTATACGTTATTTCATGCCTTGTATACTCAGTAAATTTTTCGTACTGACCCCCTTCCTTCGGGGGATGCGTCTCATGCCGCGCAGGTACAGGTACACGCTCCAGAGGTCCATCAGCCTAGGATATCTGTTCTGCTGCTTGAAGTGCTCCTTTGATTCGGAGCCTACACTTTTGGTATCGACACTTCCGTTATATGTATACGTGTTTGTTCACGGGTACGGCGGGCCCCGTCCCGCCATATGATTCGTTATGACTCTTAGAGGTCCGTAGACACATGAGTGGGTTGGGCGGGTAGTCTCTCGTTTCCTTGTGTCCGTATGATCCGCGCTTCTCGGACGCCCCTATATGATAATAGCCTTACTGGCTCCTAATTGATATCCTCCGCTGGATGTTGTGACCGCGGAGTGTGTGTCACGACCCAGCCCCGTGGGCCGTGACTGGTGCCCTACTTAGGCACCCAAACAAACTTACGAACCAAATTGTCGTATTAAGACATCTCCAGACTCAACAAACATTATTCGTACCGATAGTAAATAGCGGACATCACACAAATACTGAAACGAATGCTACCCTGCGGTCGCCCGTGCAAACTCATCATATCAAAATCAAAACCGGCCGAATGCACACATCGCCCGACACACACATACATATAAACATATGGCCATATCGGCCATAGTAACATACGGGCCGCGAAGGACGCAAAATAGAATCACATTCGAACAGACCGGACCTATGACCCACAATGTGACCACAAAAATCTCTACGACAAACAGAACATACGAACATTTGACGCGGGACAGGCCCCGCCATACCCAAACAACACAAACGTACGTAATACACATAGCAAAACAAATATATACCAAGTGGGCTCCGGACGAGGGGGAGTATACTCCAAAGTAGCCGAAAGGGTAGCCTAAACCGAGGATCACCCAATCAAGCGTCCGTACCGCGCGATGAAACGCAGCTCCCGAAGAAAGGGGGCCGCACGAAAGAAGTACCGAGTATGTAAAGCAAGAGGTACAAGAATCCAAATCATGGCCTAGAGTCGAAGATACAGAACAAATACGTAAACAGTGCATCAAACCTGTGCGGAATGCAAATGTACAGAATGCAAATAAAAATCATGCATAACGCTCAGGAACGTGGTCACCCCCTGACGCTGGTGCCACAACACATCATACTCCAGAAGTTTTCAAATCTCCGTACAAACTCCGAACACATCACAATGTCACACACACATCAAATCGTCATACGCACGTACGCCATATCACATCATAACACCATAAACGGTAACCGGCCCTATGGCGGGTCTCGAAACCGTAACACATCATACCGCCGAATATGTCATAACGCGCACGATCACAAAGCCGGCCCGGCACCGCGAACGAAACCATAGTAATTGGCACGAGCGGAGTAGCAAACCATATGCATATCAAGAGTAAGTCCTAAGACCGAATACATGATCTCATATACATATATAATAACTTCGAGGCTCAAAACAAGTGTCGAGTTATTCGGAATTAACATACAAAGGTCGCGGACTTTGAAATTATCAATTTTTCTCAAAACACATCGTAGATCATTTTCTAAAATTTTAGCATCATTCATAGTAACGAACTTCCAAATATCATTATCGGACATTTCAAACGGACCTTAACGTCATAGGCAAACACTTCTTTTTTTTGTAACGACGAAAACGAGCCAAACAAATCAAATAAGGGAAGTCTCGGACTTGCGGGCCCACCTCGGGTCGAGTCGAGGCGGCGAACATAAATTTCCAATGTTAGGTTCCATAAGGTTATCCGTGATAGTTTCGGAGCAATTTGGATTCATTTGCGAAAGGTACGAAGGTTTATGCATTCTTATATCCAAAGACAAGCATTTTGATTCAATTGTGTCAATGAATAGTAACTAAAA
>NW_026722042.1:0-7902 GCF_029784015.1 Lycium ferocissimum | reverse complement strand
CAAAATTTTTAAAAATTTTCAACCCGCTTACCTTCAAGCCAACATCGGTTTATACCTTCGAATACAACCCCGAACCCATACCAACAATATTAAAATACATTCTAAGAAACGTAAACATTTCAAACATTCCAAATAATACTCCCACTCACCCGAAAATCGCCTTTGAGCAGAGAGCCTCAACTATAACACATTCCTCATTTCCAAATCATGATTTGCACCAACAATTCACATTCTAACAATGCTATTCTCATCAATATACAAATTACATTAAATGCACAGTAACCTCCAAATCAGTCCGCAACAACTACCACATCAATTTGAGTCATTAGACTCTCATTCTCATCATGGAATTCATAACGACAACACTAAAACATTAAGCGATATTAATTCATTCTTCGTCACACATGGGAGGTTACATTCGGCCAACATACCAACATGCACATATTGATAATTCTCACTCATTTCTTCACACTACAACAATTAACATACTACATAGAACTTAATTCATCACTTAAACACAACACAACATACACACACCTCACATCCAAACCTCGTACACATGGCCTCGATTCCAACTTATATTTTCATGATTCATCCATTTTAACATACTACAACATGCATACAACCTTTATAACACATGAAACATAATTAAATCTCTCACCTTTCTTCTTGACTTCATAATTTGCCTAGGGTTTGTAGATCTATACAACGGATGGTTGGATAACCCGAATAACACCTCCACGCTACTTAGGAACCTCAACTTAAGGGATTATCACCAAAGAAATAATTTTGGGATGGCTTAAATTGAAGTTGGTTTTTCCCCTATTTGGCCGAGAGTCAAGCTTGTTGTTCTTCAACTTTTCTTGATTTTTTTCTAAGTGTTGAATGAATAAAGATGACTTAAGTCATCTTTTAAGCCCCTAAGTGAATCATACATGTGTCCTTGGCCCACACAATGGTCGACATTGAAATTAAAATTGTCCACAAATTGTGTGGGCCAACTCCCACATTACACGGCCAAAGCAAGAAAAATTCAATGATTTTCAACTTCCATTAATTCCAATTTTGGTCCCAAATTTTCCTAATTGTTCCGTAGCTGAACAAATTCATGCACAAGTTATGACTTAAAATAAAATCGAAGGTCAAAAGTCTCAACTTTGTGTATCCCGAATAGTTTGGACCCTAACTTATCATAGTTAATGTTTGGATTGTCCCAATGCACCAAATACGGGTTTCCTTAACACTTGTTTCTTTGCGCGCCGTCGAGGCCGTATCATGAGGAGTGTCTATGTGACAGTCCAGGGATAGTCGGGGTCCCTTACCTGGACCTCTGGCCGTTGTTCATCTTCTTCTGCAGCTATGCGCCCTATGGGGCAGGACATACCGCCACCAGCAGACCGTGGTAGAGGCCGTGGCGGGGCCTCCAATTTTAGCGGTCCTTCGAATCGCATATATGCTTTGGCCAGTAGACAGGATCAAGAGGCGTCACCAAATGCGGTTAGAGGTATATTATCGATCTTCTTTCGAGACGTATATGCATTGATAGATCCAAGCTCCACTTTATCATGTATATCTCCCTTTGTTGCTAGTATAATCGGAGTAATAAGACACGCCGCAGGGAAGCGGGTGCGAGAGATGCAAGTGTAAGATGGAGACAATCGGCAATTTACAATATATTTGATACGGGTGCTTGGGCTACAAGTAAGATTCTTCTTTGAGACAAGTTAGTAAGATCTAAAAGCCAGTAATAAAGGGGTAGAAGTTAGGATGGTAATTGAGATAGTGCTGAGAATAAATTGTAGAGATCTTGAATGATATGGCATTGGAAAATGGGTGCTTAAAAAAAGGAGAGAATACGACAAGAGAAGGGTAACGAGCAACTTACAGACATTATGAAAGATGACAGCGCGATCTTTGGATTAGAGGGCTAAGATGTGGGCAATAGGTTGTTCGCTAATGATACTCGCGACCTATAAGTAGCAAGGGAGAAAGATAGAAAACCTCCTATAGTAGGAAGCAGAAAATCAAAGTAGTGGATAAAGGAAGGGAAAGGAGTATCCTTGAAGGGATAGGCTACAAGCGAATGTTAGTACGGAGGGGATATGTAAAGTAGAACGAACCAGGAGAAGGAAAGACCGTGACTAAGATTGAATATACCTTATACAAGTCGTACACGAGTAGTTATGTTACCTATGAATATTTATATGCTAGGGATGATACCAAGCGAATACTTAATGAGAAAAGTTTGGATTCGGTAATAACAATACGGTTATAATATTAAAAAGGTGCATTAAGAAAAGATGTAAAGGTGGTTTAAGCTAAATTACCGAGATAAAATTTGTACCGAGGGCAAAACGGAGACAAGGGACGAACCAAAGATCTATCCCGATACCTGGGATTTTGGCAAAAGATAAGAGAGCGAAGACAAAGTAAAAACATAAGGATTAGTGAAGCCACGCTAAGGTATTTTTTTTGAGCTATTAATGAGCACCTTCGCATATTCTTGTAAAGATTGCAACAATGTGTGAAAGTTGAGAGCAAGATCCGAGCAAAGGGACAATATAAGAGGTTTGAATTAAAGAGAAAGAAATGACACGAGATAATGTGCCTAGAATGTTACAAGTCGAGTAAAGGGATTATAAGATGATTTAAGCAAAGATGATCGAACTAATTGGTTACTAAAAGAGGGTGAATTTATATGTCAAATTCTTTCGGAGGTTATACCAAATTAGATGATAGTTAAAAAGTTGTGGAATTATTTACGTAAAGTTATTATATGATGACTTCATTGCTACTTGATAACTAACTCCAAAGACGAGACTAAGAGCAAAAGGTAGAGTGACGTGCTTAAAGTCTTTTAAAGAGTCGAGAAGAAATGCATGAAATTTGAAGAATTCGAATATGGACTTATGACAAACTTACCTCGCACTGTTATGGAGAGTATGACTCTATATGGATTAGGGTGAATGGGCGACGACATCGGCCCACCTTCTTCGATCGGACCATTTATCCAGTTAAAGGCTATGTGAAATTATATAGAGAGACTTCATGAAGTTCTCACATCTATGATCTCAGACAGAGGGGCTCAGTTACAGCTAACTTCTAGAGATCACTCTAGAAGGGATGAGGTCACAAGTGAATCTCCATACAGTATGTCACCCTCGGACGAAAGCGAACGGACCGAGCGTACTATTCGAGGAATGCCAGGAGATATGTTATGGGCCGTGTTATTGATTTCGGAGTGTAGGCGGGGATGGTCATACGCAACCGGAGTTTGCACATAATAATCAGCTACCATTCTAGTATCCGGATAGGCCCGTATGAGGCTCGGTATGTGGAAAGTGCGGATCACCCACTCGGTCGGTTCGATGTTGGGAAAACTAAGTTAATCGGCCCGAGATGTGATTCGGCAGCCATTGATAAGGTAAAACTTATTCGGGAAAGGTTATTAACACTCGAGTCGACGAAGCCATATGCGGATAATCGACGTCTACACTTAGGGCTCCAGATTGGCGAGTGGGTATTCTTGAAGATATCACCCATGAAAGGTGTAATGGGATTCGACAAGAAGGAGAAGTTTAGCCCGAGATATATTGGGCCTTATTACATTGTTCGTAAGGTAAGCAAGGTTGCCAATAAATTAGACCTACGCTTTGATCTGAAAGCAGTGCACCTAGTGTTTCATGTGTCTATGCTTCGCAAATGCATTGGTGACTCTTCCAGGGTGTTCTCTGTGGATGATGTCCAGGTAACGGAAGAGCTATTGCACGAGGAGAACCCTGTAGCTATACTGGATCGTCAGGTAAGAAGGTTGCATACTAAAGACGTGGCTTCTATTAGGGTATTGTGGCGGAACAATAACAGGAAGGAGATGACTTGAGAAGCTGAAGAGGAGATGAAGAAGAAATAAAGGAAACCCCCTGAGACCCTTATAAGACCTTATGAGACTAGTTTAACATTCGAGGACGAATGTTCTAAAGGGGGGAAGGATGTTATATCCTGTATTTTATACATTGGGATATTTTAAACTAATCGCGATGAGTTAAGGACAAGGCTATTTATTCGATTTTGTTTTAATGCACAAGTTGCTTATAAATTTTATTGGATGGAAATATTTAGGAAAATTAGGGGCTAGAAGTTGAAATAAATATTTCATGAAAAGCCACAAGTGGCCGTGTGGCTTATGTGGGCTCCCACCCATGGCTTGGCTAATTTTGATTGCCTTAAGCCATGAGGGGGGGCATGTGTCCACCTTGTATTTGTAGGGGCTATATATATATAGATAAGTGGTGACAAAGCAAGACAAATTCATCATTTTCATAACTCTAGAAACTTGGAGAAGAGAGGAGAAAATAATTCGGCCAAGGATAGCCGAATTTGGTGTCCAAAAATCTTGATCAAAAAAATAATTTTCTTCTAGTATTCCAATCAATTGGAAGGTCCCTAATAACGTGGAGTAGTTGTTGGAGCAATCAAAACACCCATTGTTGCAACTTACAAACCCTAGCCAAGTTGAGAAGTTAAGGAGTAAAGGTAAGGTTTAATCTCCTTTTACATGTGTCATGGATGGTTTGTGCATGTTGTAGTGTGTAGAAATGAATGAAATTTATGGAACCATGTATGTTGATGTGAGGCCGTGTAGGGGGCTGTTTGTGTAGAAGGAATGAACTAAATTTACTTAGTATTTTTGGTTGTTGTTGTTGTGGATTCTATGATGAAAATGAAGGTTTAATGGTTCAAGTTGAAGTTGTAATCGTTGTGTGTCTTTGTTGTAGAAGCTAATGTGATTTTAATATAGTTTTTTGTATTTATGAGAATGAAGTTGTTAACGTGTGGATTGTTGGTGTAGTTCATGAATTTGGAAGAGAGGAATGTGTTGTTGTTGTTCTTATTGAGTTCAGAGGTTTCGAGTGGTGTGTATGTTGGTCGGGCCATTTTGAATATTGTGCAAATTGTTTGAAGTGTTCTTGAGTCTTGTTTGAATGATCTCGGGTTAGTACTTGAACGTGTGAGCATTGATGTTGGTTTGATTGTATGTGGTTGAATGGAATGTAAATGAAACGCCGTAGATTTATGTAGAAAAGAGTTACTAACGTTAGAATACGTTTTGAATTAATTGTTGATGTTGTTAATAGGGTTGTTGGTATTGTTGTTGATGATTTGGCCGAGTTGAATTCTGGGTTTGTTGAATTTATAAAGGAAATCTTTTGAATTTCGTAAATAAAGTGCTAGCTTGGGAGTGAATTCCTAAGTACCCATAACTAATGTTTAGTATCTAATGACGTTATTGTAGATCTTGGGAAGCCCGAGACTTAAGTTCGGATTAGCTTAGGAAGCAGACGAGGTATGTAAAGCTTACCCTTTCTTCTTTTGGCATGTCTTAGATGTAAGTAAGATATGATACGAGCCTTGGGGTAACTCTATTCATAAGATCCGAGCATGTCTACGATTTTTATTCACTTCTTGATGTTAGCATTCCTAACATAGTCTAGCTATGGCCCTTGTGTCTTTTGTATGATTGGATAGTAAATGTTGCATAAAGAGTTCTTGTTCCTAAAGGATTCTATGTTGAATAATGTCCCTAACTTTCATAAATGGGCTCGGATTGCTTTGATACATTCGTAGAGGATTCTATAATGAATAATGCCCGTAACTTTCATGGGCGGGCCGGATTGGTTTGATACATGTCTACGATCCCTGAGATTCTCTTTAACGTAGTCCGAATGGCATTTAGAATGGATTTAACATGACTATCGTTTGATACTTGAGCGTTGATTTGTCTACTTATCTATAGAGTCTTAAAAGATGATTTATATATGCATATGGTTTCTCACTACTCGCTCGTGCATGCTCGTTATTACTTCTTTCACCGAGTCCCAAGCCGGGACACGTATTCGTGCATAACCCACCGCATTATTCACCGAGTCCCTCACTAGAGGGCGGACACGTTATATGTATATGTATATGATGATGCGATGACATCATGATATGATGATACGGGGATGGCGGCCGGATGGCATATGATGATTCTATTCATCGAGTCCCTCTCTAGAGGGCCGGGACACAATCGAGTCCCTCACTAGAGGGCCGAGACACGTTATATGTACATGTATATGATGATTTTACTTACCGAGTCCCTCACTAGAGGGCTGGGACACGTTATATGTACATGTATATGATTATTTTACTTACCGAGTCCCTCACTAGAGGGCCGGGACACGTTATATATGCATATGTACATGATGGTTATTCACTTATGTCACTCAGTCCCATAATGGGCTGGGTACGATATGGACACGCATGATTTATGTTTTAGAGGCAAGCCTTGTGGTTTCCTAGTTATTGTGTTTGTTTCCTATATACTCATTATTTTCAAGATGATCCTGTTCGTATTTCATGCTTACATGCTCGGACATATTCCGTACTTCGACCCCTTTCTGGGGTCGCGTTCCACGCCGCGGTACGGATACTCGTTTGGGTGATCCGCCACTTAGGATTTCCATTCGGCCGTCTTGGAGTGCTCCCTTGTTCGAGGAGCCCATATTTTGGTACGGACTCTTTCGTTGTTTATGTACACGTCTATTCAGGGGTACGGCAGGGCCCTGTCCCGTCATATGATACCGTTGTTACTCTTAGAGGTCTGTAGACATATATGCGGGTTGTGAATAGTTACCGGTTCGGTTGTGTTCGTATGATTTATGTTTTGGGGCGGTCCCGTTTCGCGGGGTGCGAAGCCTTGTCGGCTTGCGTATGTATATATGTTTTGGGATGCGCATGTTATGATAGCCTTGCCGGCCAGTATGCGATGTTATCATCGATGTGTTTGTAACTCCCCCGGGAGACAAATTGTTATGATATGTATAGATATGCGACAGGTTGGGACGACGTCATGCCTTCATATATGTATAAGTTCCTTATTATGTCAGTTGTGAATGATTATAGCAACAAGTGTGTACGAGTGTCCAGCTCGGGCACTAATCACGGCCTACGGGGTTGGGTCGTGACAAAACTCTTTTAAAACTGGTATGTTGAGGACCTTTCCTAAAAACTGTTTGTTTGGACTTTGGGTGTTGATATGAGAACTTTTCTAGTTCTGAGAATCTCTAAAATGGATTTTGACTTCCTTGTTCTTGACTTTGTGACTTTAAAAGATTTGAAAGAGGAGTTTATTGTCTTATGGCTACTATTTATTTGGCTAGTACAGTGAATTGCCCTTTTGAACTTTGTTAGTTATTTGAAAGCTAAAAGTGACTCCCTTGAACTTTCTCAATTGGATTATGGAAGCGATGTTGGATACTTGTTTAAAATAAGGGCCTAAAAGACTTGTAACGTGTATTGTTAGTTTTTTTTAGAGAGTTTAGAGATCTGAACTGTTATATCCCGTAGTTTTAAACATTGGGATATTTTAAAGTTAATCGAGACAAGTTAAGGACAAGACTATTTTGGGATACGAGGTAGAGACTTTTAACCTCCGATTTTATTTTAATGCACAAGTTGCTTATAAATTTTATTTGGTATAGAAATATTAATGGAGATTAGGGATTAATTAACCATGATTAGATTATTAAGTGGAATTAAAAGTTTAATTAGTCACTAATTAAGTCATAAATGATCGTGTGGGTCCCACCCATGGCTTGGCCAAATTTGATTGGCTCAAGCCATGAGTGGGACATGTGTCCAACATATAAGCATGATATAAATGGTAAATTGATGACAAGAAAAGTCATATTTCATCTTCACCAACTTAAGAAAACCTAGAGAGGGAGAGAGAAGCTCTCGGCCATGGCTAGCCGAGCTTCATGCTTATGAATTGTTGATCAAATTTGATTTTCTTCAAGTATTTCAACCCTTTGGAAGGTGTATGACAACGTGAGATTGATCCTAGATAGCAAGAACAAGTAT
>NW_026722041.1:0-8083 GCF_029784015.1 Lycium ferocissimum | reverse complement strand
ACGTTCCGTCCGGGGCCGGTCCCATTACGACCGTATGTGATATGATGTGATATGTGATAACCTTGATGATACGATATGATATGTGATATGATATGTGATAATATGACGATATGATTTGATTTACCGAGTCCCTCGCTAGAGGGCGGGTACGGTATGTTTATGACTATTATATTATATATGGATCGGGGGTACGTTCCCTCGGCATTATTATATTATATATGGATCGGGCCGTACGTTCCTCGGCATTATCGTATTATTTATGGATCGGGCCGTACGTTCCTCGGCATTCGGTTAAGGCCGCCTTATATGATGTGTTTGATTTTCCGTATGTATGAGATAGAATGTTTTTCAGAGAAAGCGAAGCATTTTGGCATTTTGATTATCATATTTGTCTTCTGTACCTCTTAGGTATGATTTGTATGTCGGATGCGAGCACTTTGGTATTCTGGCTATTATGCTCATTTTCTGTACCCCTGACTTCGGTTATGATTTCATTTTCCGTACTTCCTGCTTTGCATACTCAAGATATTCCGTATCGACCCTTTCTTCGGGGGGGGGTCGCGTTTCATGTCAAAGGCAGTACCCGCGGATAAGTAAATGATGTTAGCAGAGACGTTCCAATTTGGATTGGCGAGCTCCATTTCCTCCGGAGGCCGCCGAGTCCGAGTGCTTTTGTGTGGTATCCGAGATGTTGGTAGAGACTTTGCGTACGTGCTGTCGTATGTGATATGTCAGTTTTGTAAGCGGCTATGTAAGCCGATGTATTATTATGCATTATGTTACGAACTTCATATGTTTACAGATTTCATACGATGCTAGCTTTATTTGATTTGAAAAAAAAATGAAAGGCATGTTTGTTTTCAGAATTTTTTTTTTTGTTACGTGCTTATGTTATGTTTTGCGGGCCCCAAGATGAGTATTACGAAGGTACGGGTTCGCCGCCCTAGGTAAGGGTCGGGTGCCCATCACACCCTATCGGATTAAGGGTGTGACAGTCTAATTCGTAGGCAACCTTACCTATCTTACGAACAACCTGATAAGGCCCAATATACCTCGGGCTGAGCTTCCCCTTCTTGCCGAATCTCATTACACCCTTCATGGGTGACACCTTCAAGAATACCCAATCGCCAATGAACTCTGCTGTCGACGTCGATTATCTCGTATATGACTTCACGTCGACTCGAGAATAAGTTTTTGCTTATCAACAATCGAATCATATCCGGGCCGATTAACTTAGCCTAGCCAACGTCGAACCAACTAATAGGTGACCCGAATACAAGGCCTCGTATGGTGCCATCTGGATAATAGAATGGTAGATATTATTATAAGCAAACTCGATAAGTGGCAAATGATCGCTCCAGTTACCTCTGAAGTCAGGCTCACAACATATCTCCTAGCGTCTGAATAGTACGCTCGGCTCGTCCGTCGATTGAAATACTGTGCTAAGACTCACTTGTGTCCTCAATCCCTTCTGGAATGATCTCCAAAAGTTAGCTGTAAACTGAGCTCCTCTGCCCGATATAATAGATGTGGAAACCTCATGAAGTCTCACTATCTCTGTTATATCCCGTATTTTTGTACATTGGGATATTTTAAGCTAATCGCGACAAGCTAAGGACAAGACTATTTTGGGATACGAGGTGGAGACTTTTAACCTCCGATTTTGTTTCAATTCACAAGTTACTTATAAATATTAATTGGTATGGAAATTATTAATGAAGATTGGGGATTAATTAATCATGATTAAATTATTAAGTGGGGATTAGTGATTAATTATGATTAATTAGCCTAATTGGACAATTAAGTGGGCCCCACAACACTTGGCCGAATATAATTGGCTCATGAAAGATAATGGGACACATGTCAAGGTTGGACATGTGTCACCATCACGTGTGGCATATAAATAGAAATTGGATGACAAAGCAAGTCATATTTCATCTTCACCACTCAAGAAAATTTAGAAAGAGAGAGAGAAGCTCTCGGCCATAGGGCGGCCGAGAGTGATGCTTGAAAAATTGTTGATCAAATTTGATCTTCTTCAAGTACTTCAACCCTTTGGAATGTGTATAACAATGTGGGATTGATCCTAGATAGCAAGAATAAGTATTGAATTCAAGGCACAAATTCTAGCCAAGTTGAGAAGTCAAGTATAAAAGGTAAGGTTTAATCTTCTTTTACATGTGTTGAGAGTGGTTTGAACGTGTTGTAACTTGTAGAAATGAATGAAAATTTTGGAATTATGTATGTTGGTGTTGAAGCCGTATAGGGGCTATTTTTGTAGGATATGGTGAATTGATTTTACTTGGTATTTTTGTTGTTGTTGTTATGGATTGTATGGTGAGAATGAAGGTTTAATGGTTCAAGTTGGAGTTGTAATTGTTTGTGGGCTGTTTTAGAAGCTAATATGATGTTAATATAGTTCCTTGCATTTATATAAATGATGTTGATAAACGTGTGGTTGTTGGTATGATTTGTGAAATTGGAAGAAAAGAATGTATTGCTGTTATTCTTGTTAATTTGGAAGATTATATGTCGTATGGTGTATTGGTTGGGCTGTTTGGAATGTTGTATGGGCTGTCCGGAATGTCCTCGAGTCATGTTTGAATATTCTCGGGTTGACACTTGAAGGCATGATTAGTGATGTTGGCTTGGTTGTATGTAGTTGGTTTGAATGTAAACGAAACGTCGTCTAATCGTCTAGAAAGGAGTTACTAACATTAGAATGCGTTTAGTTCTTGACATCTTAATATAGGTTGAGATACTATTGGGCAGCGTATACGTGTTGTGTTGCGAGTAAACGCAAAAAGGTATGTAAAGCTTACCCTTTCTTTCTTTTGGCATGTCCTAGATGTAAGTATGATATGATATGAGCTTTGGGGAAATTCTATTCGCAAGTTCCGAGCATGATTTATGATTCTTATTCACTCCTTGACGTTAGAACCCTCGGCATGATCGAGCTATTACCCTCGAGTCTTTTATATGATTGAATAGTAAATGATGCATAAACGTTCCTATTCTTAAAGGATTCTATAATGAATAATGTTCATAACTTTTGTAAAATGACTCGGATTAACTTAATACATGTCTATGATCCCTGAGGCCTTATTTTGATATAGTTCATAATGATATTCAAAGAATACTGAACACGACTATCGTCCCGATACTCGAGCGTTGATTAGTCTACTTATCTATTGAGTCTCAAAAGATGATTTATATATGTATATGGTTATTCATCACTCGCTCGTGCATACCGTTGCATCTTTCACCGAGTCCCGGCCAGGACATGTTCTCGTGCACAGCTCCACCGCATTATTCACCGAGTCCCCACTAGAGGGCCGGACACGTTATATGTATATGTATATGATGATATGATGACATGATGATATGATGATACGGGATGGCGGCCAGGATGGCATATGATGATGTTATTCACCGAGTCCCTCACTAGAGGGCCGGGACACGTTATATGTACATGTATATGATGATTTTATTTACCGAGCCCCTCACTAGAGGGCCGGGACATGTTATATATATGCATATGTACAGGATGATTATCTAATTATGTCACCGAGTCCCATGATGGGCCGAGTATGGTATATGATAATGATATGCATGACTTGCTTTACAAGGCACGGCACAAATGATTTCTTGATTACCATATTTGCCTCCCGAAATCTCTACTCGCTTATGATGTTTCTTGATGTATTTCATGCTTCATATACTCGGACATATTTTGCATCGACCCCTCTCTTCGGGGGGGTCGCGTTTCATGCCCGTGGCGGATGCTCGATTTGATGATCCTTCCGCTAAGATTTCTACTCAATGCCTTGGAGAGCTCCATTGTTCCGAGCCTAGACTTTTGGCATAGATCCGCCGATATATGTATATGTTTACTCGGGGTACGGCGGGTTCCGTCCCGTCATATGTTACCGTTGATACTCTTGGAGGTCCGTAGACATATGTGTGGGTTGTATATAGTTGTTGTTCGCCTGTGTCCGTATGACTTATGTTTTGGGACGTTCCCATTCGTAGTGGCGTACCTTTGTTGGCTCGCGTATACATATATATTTTTTTGGATGTTGTATGTAGTGGCGGCACTTTGTCGCTTGCGTATATGTTTAGTTGGGGCGTACCCACATGTTGTGATAGCCTTGCCGGCTTATGTACGATGTTATCTGTTGGTAGTTGTGACTCCACAGGAGACAGGTTGTCTTGATATATATACATATGGGACAATTTTGAGACGACGTCTTGCCTTTTTATATAAGTTCTTATTATGCTAGTTGTGAGCTGATTATAGCTAACAGGTTTGTATATGAGTGTCCAGCTCTGGCACTAGTCACGGCCTATGGGGTTGGTGTCACGACCCAACCCCCTAGGCCGTGACTAGCGCCCGACCTGGGCACCCGTACGGACCAAAATCCCAAAATAGTGACTCAAGTATTTAGAAAAATTTAGGCAGAGTTTCCTCTGTTTTTCTTACTAACCAAAATTAACCTGCAAGCAGAAAATACCAACGAAGGCCACTCAGGGCCAACGACACAACATATATATATATATATACATACGCGGACCGGCGCGCGCGGCGAATGGGATCGCCAAACACAACATATATACACGCATCCGTACGTACGACCCTAACCCACAAACATGTCCACGTACCTCAAACGCATGTACAATATCGTATGACGGGACAGGGCCCCGCCGTACCCCCCGAATAATAATATACATATTGCACCAGAAGAAAATATATACCAAAATAGATAAGCTCCGGAAGAAGGAGCACTCCCCGAAAGCATTAGATGGCCTGACAAAGGTGGATCCTCAAACTTGCGTCGATACTGCGGCATGAAACGCACGGCCCGAAGAAAGGGGGTCAGTACGAAATATGTACCGAGTATGCAAAGCAGGGAACGCAAACAACGTAGTAATAACCGAAGTAGGGAGTGCGGAAAATGAGCATAAAAATCTCAAATACTAAAATGCTTGCGTCTGAAGTACAAATCGTACATAAGGGGTACAGAAGGCAAACTCTATTATACCATGCTTCTATCTCATGTATGTAGAAAATAGGACAATTTATATGAGCTGACATTCACTGACTATCCGGAATCACATATCACATCACACACATATACGCCGCGGCCAAGAATCCAGCGGTGATACCACATACTCACATACCGCGGTCAAGTATCCAGCGGTCAACATCACATATGCCGCGGTCAAGTATCCAGCGGCAACATACATACCGCGGTCAAGTATCCAGCGGCAACATACATGCCGGCCCGGGACTCGGCGAAAAAGGTAATAACGAAATACACGAGCAGAATCGTAAGTAGTCATACGTATATAATTTCTTTTATTACAAACCCAACAGAACAACCAAAGCAAACCATTCTTTTAAAACCAAGACAATAGTCGGATCAGGTTCTTCTGAACATTTCTCGAAAACATATTAAACCGAGCCTCAGAAATCATAGTCACGTATCAAAATCACACGCATATGAGCAAGTAAATAATTAAGTTACCTTCCAAAATCCAACGACCAAGTGTGTTCGCTAACATCGGAAAATGCAGAAATAAGTTTCAGGTTTATCGGAATTAGTATGCAAAAGTTACAAACTTCTGAAATCGTCCTTATGTGTCAAAATGTATTATCAAACTCAGAGAAGTAGTTAAAATAACTATTTTATAGTAATCGGGCGATAATCAAAAGTTCTTTTTCAAAATCACACAAATATACCAAACAGGGCGACATAGGGAGATCTCGGCACACGTGGGCCCCGCCTCGGTCAAATTGAGGCGGCGTACCCCAAATTGTGATCGTTAGGCCTTACGAGGTCATATGTGTAGGATTCTAGGCCCTCCAATACCACTTGGGCAACTACGGATGTTTAAGCACTTATTTCAACAAAACAAGACACTTTCAATTCAATTCTGCTGAATGAAAAAAGGGTAAATTTGGACGTAGATTCCAAAGAGTAGAGTCGTCCCCGAGACCCGAATTCAAACCTATCACACCTAGGACATGCCAAGAGAAGGAAGGGTGGAGCTTTGCATACCTTATTCGCTCCTTAAGCTTGTCAAAACTCAATTCCCGTTTCCTCCAAAACCTGCAAATGGTCACATTTACCAATTACTATTCATGAGACTTAAAAGTTCCAACCTTAACCAATCCTTGCCTACAAAAATTCGGGCAGCGTCTCCCCTATAAATATACGTCCCCGAGGATTCAACTCGGCCAATTCAACAACGCAATACCAACAACAACAATCACAAAGATGCCTTATGACATAAATAGTCTTCTATTCTTCATAATTCAATAACTTCCACCCCAACTTCATACTATCAAATTAATATCAACATTTCTCATATTCATTATCTAATTCAAGATTTTTCAAACATATTTCAATAGCATCCCAAGAAATATTCATGAATTCAAGCATTCTCGCCGATTCCATATTCTATCCGAAACTCCTACAATTGCGGCAAAAGCTACTAAGTCGCATCGTTTTCCCTTCAAACTCATCAACAATAACTATAATTCACGTTCAAATCCTTACTTTCATAACTATATAAAAATCATATGAAAATCACATAATTTCCCATAATTATATACAAGTAACTTCAATGCCAATTCAAGTCATTAAACCCTTATTTGCATCATAACGATCACAACAACACAACTAACAAACTAAATAAGATTCAATTCATCTTCTCCTCCACACCACCATGGCTTACGGCAAAACACACCACACACACACACACACGCCATGCACACACACACCATACTTCCATGATTCTCATCTAATTTTAGTCATTATAACATATACACTTATTCCATAACATAAAACATAAAATTCATACCTTTTCTCCAAATTCCAACTTTCCGCAACCGTGATTCTTTTCCTTAACTAATTATATCACGTTGAAGAGCGTCTTGAGCTTGTTACTAATTCAAGAAGAACAAGATTTTTGGATGAAGATTGAAGGCTAGAAAATTTTCTTCTTTTTTTTTTTTCTTTCTCTTGGAGCCGATTTCTCCTCTTCTTTCTTTTTCTTGTTTTTGCTTTTCTTTCTTGAAAGTTCTAATGGATGATGATCCATATATAATAATCCTTGTAATTAATTTGTCACATGGAAAATTTTCCATGGACTTGGGCCTAGGCCATCATGGCCGGCCATCCTTCCTCTTGGGCCTTAATTTTTTTTTTTTTTTTTTGGCCCAATTCTTCATGAGTCATATTTTGCGATTCCCGAAAAAAAAATTCCGAAATTCCAATTTTGCCCTCGGCCATATTCCATATTTCCACACCCAATTTTTCATGAATCAACACACACATACCTTAATCCCATTCAACACATGACCTTATTCTTTACAAATCGAAATTATTTTCGCATTTTCCGAATATGCTAAAATGCCGGATATAACAGTTGGGTCGTGACAAAAGTGGTATCAGAGCAATTCATCCTCGGAGTGTCTACAGATCGTGTCTAGTAGAGTCTTGTTTATCGGTGTGTTGTGCACCACATCTATAAACAGGAAGCTACAGGACATTTAGGATGTTACCTTTCTTTCATATCTAAGATCATGCGATAGAGCCCAGCCATAGGAAATCGATTCCTCATACCGACCTTTGATTTCAGAAGACGACATCGACGAAGGAAGTGACCGACGATATTGGAGTTACAAAGCACGCGGTAAGCAAAGGTACGAAATATATGTTGAATAAGGTATTGAAGTATGATCGATATGTAAAGTTGAAAGTCGAAGGGAAAGTAAACAGAAAGTGTAGGTGCGCTTGAGTTGAACAAGAATATACGGGGTAAGTTCATCATTTTCGTACTATTGTTGATATTGGGAGCCCTGTGGCCGTGATATGATATGATATATATATATATATATATATATATATATATGTGGTCCCCCGTGAGGCATTGTTGGTATTTCCAAAGAAGTGTTTGAGATAGTAAGAAATACGAGAGAAAACTACAATTTTTTTTTTTTTTAAAAAAAAAGGAGAAAGAAAAGAATGAGATACAAGTTTGAAATATGACTTGAAAGGTTGTACCAATAGTAATG
>NW_026722040.1:0-8027 GCF_029784015.1 Lycium ferocissimum | reverse complement strand
GGTAAGCACATGACAACTTAACTTGGGTTTGGGCCAAGCAATATGGCCGGCCACCCCTATGGTTGGGCCTCAAATTTTTGTTCAATTTTTCTTGGCCCAATTCATTAAAATTCTCGCTTTGTAATTTCCGAAACAATTTTTCCAAAATTCCACATTCGCCCTCGGCCTTCCCCGATGCCTTTACACCAATAATTTCACAAACAACATAGTCATATTAACTAAAATCAAAATATTGCCTTATAACACACAGGTCACAATTATTTCAAAACTTTCCAAATATGCGAAAACACGGGATATAACATCTTTAATGCATGAATCACTGCGGCTAATTCAAGATCGTGGGTGGGATAATTCTTTTCATGTTTTCTCAATTGCCTTGAAGCATATGCAATTACCTTGCCATGTTGCATTAATACTGTCACGACCCAACCCCGTAGGCCGCGACTGGCGCCCGAACTGGGCACCCGTACGTACCAGAAGCCAAAGCAAGTCGTATCTCAAATATTTAGAAAAAAATCGCGCAGTTTCCTCTCGTTTTTCATACAAGCCAAAAAATTTACCCGCACCTCGTAAAATACCAAGAAAAGGCCACACAAAAAATAACATATTTATATACGCATGTAAAGGCGAGCCGGGCGTCGCTCGCGGATAACCGCCCAACACATCATACATACACAACCGTACAGATAGGACCATAACCCACTCTTATGTCTACGTGCCTCTAATATATGCATCAATCCGGTAAGACGGGATGTGGCCCCGCCGTACCCAAATAAGCATATGTACAAAGCGTACAAACGACAAAAGGTATATACCAAAAATATCACTCCCATCAAAAGGAGCACTCTCCAACAAAAATGTGTACCCTAAGCCGGTGGCGTGTCTCGAGGCGCGTCCGTACCCGTGGGCATGTAACACACCCCGAAGAACAAAGGGGGTCGCACGAAAATGTACCGAGTATGTAAAGCGGAATAGTAAGAAGCATAATCATGATCAGGGACATGAGTACTGAAATATAACAGACTGAGCTATAGCCAGAATCTGAAATACGAAGGCGATACCTCATCCGAGACCTCAGGAGACATAATACCAAAAGATAAGTAATGCATAACGAATCATATAATGTCATATGAGCTTATGTCGTGTCCCGGCCCTCTGATAAGGGACTCGGTAAATGGAATTATACGTAACATCATCTTATGCCAAGTATGCACATAACGTGTCCCGCCCTTTATTAAGGGACTCGGGTACGTGTGATCATGTACGTCGACTCATACATATATATCATGTGTACATAACGTGTCCCTACCCTGCACGCGGGTCTCGGTGATAATAATCATGTGCCATCCTGGCCGCCATCCCCGTATCATCACATCACAATCGTACAAATAACGTGTCCCGCCCGCAAGTACGAGGGACTCGAATAGTGCACAGTAAACCGCACGAGAACATAATATCCCCGCCCGGGCTCGTGAATAGACATATCATAACTTGCACGAACGTAGTAATTTAGAAACATATGCATATAAGTCCGTACTCATTAAACAAATCACATAAATAGTCATAATACGTACCTTTCGAATGCCATGACGGATTATGTCAAATCAGAGTTTTTGAGACTATTCGGACGTAGCAAATATATCTTGGGGCTTACAAGAGATTCAGAATGGTCGTTCTTAAGCAAACGGAACAAAACAGATGACATATCGCCTCGAGAAAATCGGCGATAGGCGTATATGTATGTGTATGCTCTTTTAAGTGGGGATGGCACGACACACTTACTTCAATTCATGTTTCTAGAATCATAACACATGTCAAAGCATATCATGGACTCATCATATTCATCGTTCGACACGGTACCATAAATCAAAAGATTTTTTAACATTATATAGAAATAAGTCAATTAAAAACCGTAGTAAGAGGTCTCGGATTTTTGTGCCCACCCCAGTCAAGTCGAGGCGGACATATTATGGATCATAGACTTTATGAACTCATTTATGAGCGTTTGGAACAATCCGGGTCCATTAGGGAAGGTTTCATGCATACAAACCATTTCGACGATAAGTTGTGAAGGAACAGGTTCAATTGTACTGAACAATTTGACGCTATTTTCAATCTTCTATTTTGAGACGCAGAGCGCAATCGTGGCCCGCTTTTCAAGCCTAGTATGCTCGTAACATGCCAAGAAAGAATAGGGAAGGCCCCACATACCTTTGTTATGCCTTACGCTCGCCAAATCTGATTCCCGTTTCGCCGAAAATCCGCAAATGGTCATCTTTACCAAGCATACTATTCATGCATGTTTAACATTACGACTTCGTTAAATATTGGCTACCGAAATTTCGGCAAAAAGACCTCCCCTATAAATATGACACCCCGAGATTCAACTCGGCTCAACACAACCAACAACAACCCAACAAAAACATCAAGAACATCAACAACCACAACTTAATACAATAGAGCCTATTTAGTCATTTTTCCAACATAATGATATAACCCTCATTCCAACTTCGCGTTTCCAACTCAATTCCAATATTTTCACATTCATCATTCATCAAGATCATTACAATACTATTCGGAGACATAGTATACCATTTCTACAATATAAACACAAGATATACAAATTATGCCAATTTTTTTCCACCAAAGCCATAACTTACTCAATTCTTCCAATCTTTAACAGACAAGTTTATAATACATTTCCATCTTCCAAATTCATCAACATTACTCACAATTTGCACCTTAACCATTTCATTTTCATAATACCATAAAATCATACTAAACGACATAAGTTCCTACATTTCATTTCAAGGCAAACTTATACCATTTTACCTTCATTTACATTACAAGGATCACAACAACAACACAACCAACATATTACAAATTAATTCAACCTCACCTCTCCTTAATGTACCACACAAACACTCCATAATTCCAACCTCAACCAAATTCTTCCAACTTCCATTGCCAATGTAATTTCCATCATAATCATAGCTAGAATACAACATAAAATTTAATTAATCTTGCCTACACACACATGTATGCACACGGCCAAACATGGCCTTCACACACACACACGCCATGCACAACACACACCATACTTCCATAATTCTCACATAATTCTCTAATCATTATAACATATTTACTTATTCCATAACATAAAACATGAAATTCATACCTTTTTCTTTCAAATTCCAATCTTCCGCAAACGCAGCTCTTTTGCTTAGCTAATTGTATCACGTCGGAGAGCGTATCGAACTTGTTAAGAATTCAAGAAGAACAAGAATTTTGGATGGAACAACAAGCTTGGAAATTTTTTTCTTTCTTTTTTTTTCCTCCAAGGCCGACGGCCTCCCCCTTTTTTTCTCTTGTTCTTTCTTTGTTGTTCTTGAAAATTCTATGGATGATCATGCAAGATCATCCCTTATATTAATTAGTCACATGCCTATCACATGACTAATTAATATTGGACATGGGCCATCCTTTTTAGGCCATGGCCGGCCACCTCCATGTATTGGGCCTCAATTTTTCTTCCAATTTTTCCTTGGCCCAATTCGTTGAAAACTCGTTTTGTAATTTCCGAAACTAATTTCTAAAATTCCAAATTTGCCCTCGGCCTTCTCCGACGTCTTACCCCGATAAATTTTCCGTAGAACAACATAAGCATATTGACTAGAATCAAGAAATCGACTTATAACATACAAGTCACAATTATTTCAAAATTTTCCGAATATGCGAAAATGCCGGATGTAACAAATACACAGCCTAGCCCAACGCCTGAAGCATCGCAATAAACAACATAGCCTTCCAATCCCTCTCGGAAGTGTCGATCGGGGCGAAGTCAATCTGTCTTTTTAGCTCTTGGAAACTACGTTCACAAGCATCCGTCCATTGAAACTTTGCCGATTTCGAGTCAACTTCGTGAGCGGGGCGTAAATAGAAGAAAAACCTTCAACAAATCTTCTATAATAACCCGCTAAGCCCGTAAAGCTACGTACCTCCGTAGGAGTTGGGCCTTGGCCAAGTCTTTACGGCCCAATCTTTTGGCTATCTACCCGAATTCCATCGGCTGAGACAATGTGCCCAAGAAATGTCACCGAGTTCAACCAGAACTCACACTTAGAAAATTTTGCAAATAACTCTCGGGTCTGAAGAACTCTGAGGACAGTACGTAAATGATCCGCATGTTATGCCTCGGATCTGGAATATACCAAGATGTCATCGATGAACACAATCACAAACAAATCTAGAAAGGGCCTGAACACATCATTCATTAAATCCATAAACACTGCCGGTGCATTAGTTAGCCCAAAGGACATCACCCGGAACTCAAAATGGCCATATCTTGTTCTGAAAGCTGTCTTAGGGATATCTTTCTCCCTAACTCGCACTTGATGATATCCGGATCTCAAGTCTATCTTGGAAAACCATTTGGCACCTTGTAATTGATCAAATAAGTCATCAATCCTCGGAAGAGGATATTTATTCTTAATCATCACCTTATTCAATTGCCGATAATCAATGCACATCCTCAAAGAGCCGTCTTTCTTTCGGACAAACAATACGGGTGCTCCCCACGGGGATGAACTAGGCCTAATAAAGCCTTTCTCGAGCAAGTCTTTCAATTGCTCCTTCAACTCTTTCAGTTCTGTGGGAGCCATTCTATAAGGAGGAATAGATATAGGCTTAGTGTCTGGCAACACATCGATGGAAAAATCAATCTCCCGCTCGGGAGGAAGGCCTAGGAGCTCTTCCGGGATTACATCCGGAAACTCATTCACCACAGGAACTGACTGAAAAGTCGGCGGTTCAGCTTCTACATCTTGAACCCGCACTAGATGATAAATGCAACCTTTTGTAATCATTCTCCTTTCCTTTAGATAGGAAATAATCCTACCCTTTGGTGACGCCGTATTTCCTTTCCATTCCAAAGCTGGTTCTCCCGGAAATCGAAAGCGAACCATTTTCATTCTACAATCAACATTGGCGTAGCAAGAAGCCAACCAATCCATGCCCATAATAACATCAAAATCCACCATTTTTAACTCATGCAAGTCAATCATAGTGCGGCGACCACAAATCACAATTACACAATTTCTATATACTCGGCTAGCTATTACCGATTCACCAACGGGTGTAGAAACCTCAAAAGGCTTAATCGACTCCGGTTTGATTTTAAACCGACCCGCAATATACGGAGTAACATATGACAAGGTAGAGCCGGGATCTATCAAAGCATATACATCATGAGAAAGTACCGATAATATACCTGTGACCACATCAGGAGAAGACTCGAGGTCTTGGCGTCCAGCCAAAGCATAGATACGGTGCTGAGGACCGCTAGAACTGGGGGCTCTCCCCCTGCCTCTACCACGGCCGACTGGCGCGTGTGAAACTGGCCCCATAGGGCGCATAGATGCCGAAGATCCGGCTACTGACCCTGAAGGCTGGGTCCTACCTCTGCCGCTAACTGAGGGGCAATCTCGCATAATATGGCCTGGCCGACCACATGAATAGCAACCCTCTGAGCCCAATCTGCACTGACCCCAATGTAACTTCCCACACTGGGAGCATCATAGTACGGGTGGCCTCGCCTCGACCCGAATCACCTCTAAACTCGGGATCCCGAAAAGCTCGACTCGGCCCGGGATGAGTAGATCTATCAAATCTCTGGCCCGAATACCGTGGAGGCGCACTAGTCATAGAATAGCCCGACTGTCTAGAAGACTGCTGTCTGTGCCCACCTCTATACTCATTCATCGGACCCGAAGATCTAGCCCTCTTGCTATGCCCTCTATCATGCTTGCTTCTTTGTTGTTGCAAGCTTTCTTCTAAATTTTGAGCGTGGGCTTGGATGCGTGCAATATCCATATTGTCCTGAAGGGACGCTGTCAAATATCTATCCATCAAATGCGGCTCTAGGCCTTTCACAAACCTGTGTACTCGGTCACCCATATCCGCTACCATGGCCGAAGCATACCTAGCCAAGGAGTTGAAGCGGAGGCTATACTCTAGAGCACTCATGCTCCCTTGTCTCAAATTTAGAAACTTATCGGCTCTAGCTCGCCGAACTTCCGGGGGCAAATAATGTCGGAGGAATGCATCTACAAATTTTCCATACCGGGAGGTGCATTGTTCCCGTGAAGCCATCCAAATCGTGTACCAACATACCGCGACATCCCTCAATCTATAGGACGCTAGCTCCACCGATTCGATGTCTGAAGCATGTATCAACCGAAGCGTCCTCAACATGCCATCAATGAAATTCTGAGGGTCCTCATCCGGCTTTGATCCAAAGAATTCCGGAGGGTTCAAACTGATAAAATCACGGGGTCTTGCACTACCAGCCCTATCACCTTGCCCTGAACTTGGTCGCTGAATCTGGGTCGCAACCAATTGAGTCAATAAATTAATGGCCGCTTTTACATCTTGGCCCGAAGCATCCGGGTGAGGAGCCGAGGTACCGGAGTCCGGGGGCCGAGGTTCCCTCACGCCCTCTAATATAGGCTCCCGAATGGGAGGACGGAGATTGAGCCGCACTTTGGGACTCACTTTCTTCTACTACCGGTGGTGGTGCTCTCTCAGCCCGCTTTTCTGTCACCGTTGTTATATCCCGTGTTTTCGTACATTGGGACAATCCGGATTAATTGTGATAGGTTAGAGACAAAACCATTCCGGGATACAATGTCGGGACTTTTGACCTTCGATTTTGTTTTGGGACCTAATTTGTTCATGAATTTGTTGGCATGGAATATTTGAGAAAATTTGGAACTAAAAGTGGAAAATGTGAAAGTTGAAAATCATGAAAATGAGCCATGTTGGCCACGTGGCTTTGGAGCAAGGTGCCCACACATTTTGGTGGCCAAATTTAATTGGTCCAACCCATGTGTGGGCCATGGACACTTGTGCAATACATAATATAAGCTCAAAAGATGACTAAGTAGTCATCTTTTCATTCCATATACTTAGAAAAAAAGACAAGAAGTTGAAGACTCAAGTGAGGCTCACGGCCAAAAAAAAAAATTGAAGATCAATTGGAGCCATTCCAAAAATATTTTGTTGATGCAAATCCACTAAGTTGAGGTCCCTAAGTAAGGTGGAAGCATTGTTCGAGTCATCCAACCCTTCGTTGTGTCAATTGCAAACCCTAGCCTATTTGGGGAGTTGAAGAAGAAAGGTAAGATTTAATTATGTTTTATGTGTTATAAAGGTTGTATGTATGTTGTAGTATGATAAAATGGAGGAAATTCATGAAATATGACATGTTGGAGTTGAGGTGGTGTGTGTGGTGTGTAGCCGTGTAAGTGTATGTGTGTTGTGTTGTATGGAAGTAATGAATTGAAGTCAAGCTAGCATGTTGTGATCATTATAGAGTGAAGAAACGAATGAGAAACATCTATATGTGTATGTGGGTATATGGCCGAATATGGGTCATGTGGTATGGCAAAGAATGAATTAATATCGCTTCTTGTTTAGTTGTTGTCGTTACGAATTCTATGTCGACGATAATAGTTTAATGACTCAAATTGATATCGTAAGTGTTGTGGGTTGAATGGGAGACTATTGTGCAATTGATGTAATTTGTATATTTATGAGAATGATATTGTTAGAACGTGAATTGTTGGTGCAAATCATGATTTGGAAATGAGAAGTATGTTATAGTGTGTCTCGGGTTTGGGGGACAGTTTTGGGCAAATTGGAGCTTTGTTGGATTGTTGAAAATATTGTATAAATTGTTTGAAATGTTCTTAATTGATGTTAGTATGGATTCGGGTTGTTAATTGAACGTAAAAGCGTTAATATTGGCTTGAACGTAACCCGTTGAATATATATATATTGGAAGTTGTTGAATGATGTAAAAGAGAGTTGTTAATGTTATATTGCCTTTCGGATTGGTTATAAATGTTGCTAGGTTGGTTGTTGTTGTTGTTGTTGTTGATTCGGGAGTTGAATTTCGGGGTTTGTAATTATAGGGGGAAAACTTTAAATTTGAGACAAGCTTTCTTCCCTTTTATTCAAGGCTTACA
>NW_026722039.1:0-7381 GCF_029784015.1 Lycium ferocissimum | reverse complement strand
GAAGAAAAAAAGGGCCCCAATTCCATTTTTAATAAGTCAATCGGGTCTTTAATGAAAACCGTTCTGGATGAACGATTCGTAAATCGTAGCGATTTACGGACCGTATTGTGGTTTATGGTCCGTCCGCATCGTGGACGTATTTAACCATTTCAAAAGGCAGTAAAGTCGAACTTGGAGAACATGGCATTTTACGGCCGAGGTTTACGGTCCGTAAACTAGTATACGGATGTCCTCCAAATCGTATTTAACCATTTCGCACTTAACGAGAAAATTTTCCGAATTTTGGCAGGGAGGGGACGATCGCACTATACGGTCCGTAAATCACTTTACGGGCCGTGGGCCATATACGACCCTTTGGACGAGAAAATTTCCTGCAACTTTCTTATTTCGCAAATTCATCTTTAGCCATTCCCGCCCTAGCGAAACACCATATATTCAAGTCTTCCATAATTCTACCCCTCACACAAGCACGGAGAAATTTCCGAGGTGTAACACTAAGGTGGTCCCCAAATGCTGGGGTTTTATAAAGGACATATGAAAAGTTATATGAGTAGTATATGGGAAGTTGAGCAAGTCTTAAGAAAGACCCTTAAGCCAAATATGGGCATAAGCCCCCTAAAAGGATGATTTAAGGATACGTTTTCGGATGATCTGACTTGGAGGGGACAAAACGCTATTATAAGTTTGGAATTTGGACACACACCATGTCACACCCTAATTTTCGATAGGGCGTGATGGGCACCCGACCCTTACTTAGTAAGCCGAGCGAACCTCAACACTCTCGTTATACTCATAATCATGCCGGGCCCTTAAATCATGACGAATGCATAAGAAAGCTTTTCAAGAACAATATGCTTTTCATCTTTCTCAAATCAAATAAAAATCTGTAACATATGAAACTTGTAACACAATGCATAATAATACATCGTCTTACATAGCCGCTTACAAAATCGACATCTTATATACACGACAACGTTCGCAAAGTCTCTAACATAACTCCAAATACCATAACAAAAGCACTCGGACTCGGCAGAACTACGGAGGAAATGGAGCTCGCCAATCCAAACTCGGAACATCTTCTACTCATCCGTATATACCTGCGTGGCACGAAACGCCCCGAAGAAAGGGGGTCGTACGGAATACGTACCGAGTATGTAAAGCATGAAATACAAGAACAGAATCATACCGACATAAGGAGTATAGAAATCAATACAAGAACTTAAAACTCGTAAGGCTTGCCTCTAAAACTTAACTCATGAACATATGCATATATATAGCATGTCCCGGCCCTCTAGTGAGGGACTCGGTAACAAAAATCATATATATATATATATATATATATACATAGCGTGTCCCGCCCTCTAGTGAGGGACTCGGTGAATAGAATCATCATATGCCATCCCGGCCGCCATCCCCATATCATCACATCATCATATATATATATATATATATATATATATATATATATATATATATATATATATATAGCGTGTCCCGGCCTCTAGTGAGGGACTCGGTGAATAATGCGAGGAATGTGCACGAATGCGTGTCCTGGCCGGGACTCGAAGGACATATTGAGGCTGGCGGAGCGGAAAGTGAGAAACCATATGCACATAAATCATCATCACAAAATCAATGGATAAGTAAGTAGTCGCTCGAGAGTCAAAACGGAAATCATGTTAAGTTCTTTCAAAAACAAGTCGTTAGGACTATACAGAGATAAATCTCGGGGACCACGGATATGCATCAAACCAATTCGGGCCCGCCCATGAAAGCTAATATCATTATACGTTATAGAATCATTTGCGAGCATATCAAAGCAATCCAGTTCGTCTATGAAAGTTACGGACATTTTCAACATGAAAATCCTTTTGAGCACAACTTTTATACTACATTTGAATTCAATCATACAAAGACATAAAGACCATAGTTCTACCACATTAAGAATGCTAACACTAAGAGGTGGATAAGAATCGTAAACATGCTCGGATCATAAGAGTAGAGTTACCCCGAGATCGTATCATAGCTTACTTACACTAAGACATGCCAAAAGAAAGAAAGGGTAAGCTTCACATACCTCGTCCGCTTCCTAAGCTAATCCAAACTCAAGTCTCGGGCTTCCCATGATCTACAATACGTCAATAAATACCAAACATTAGCTATAGGCACTTAGGAATTCAATCCTAAGTTAGCATTTGTCTACGAAATTTGGGCAGCATTTCCTTGTTTATATGCCTAGCCCGAATTCTCAATTCAAGAACCAACAACACCAACAACAATACCAATAGTATTAACATCATTTCCAATACCGACGTATGCCATAAAACAGCACTTTATTAATCGTTTTCTAAATTTCTCAACCAACCAAATTTGCGATATAACTATTTAATAATTTTATTTCCGTAAAGGAGTCGAAATTCATATGAACAACATCAATAACAACAGCCTCGCATTTTACAAGGTAAATGCATTTATTTTCATCCAAAATTCTCTTCAAATCCCCTTCCATAATTCACAACACCAACAAACGAATTTATCAGACTATTCCCTCCGTGCTAATCCGTTAAAATCCTAAATAAACTCGTTAACAATGAAAAGGAACCGTATTCATACCTTAATCATGAAGCCCCCACGTTATAACTCTTCTCCTTGGTTGATTTTTAGCTCAAATTGAAGACAACGCAACCGTACAACACTTTTCTCTTCATGGGCTTCGGAATTCGGGGCTCGCATTTTGGTCAAAATTGGTTTTTCTTCTCTCCAAGGCTCTTCTCTCTCTTTCCAGAATTTTCTGGTGTTCTTGGTCTGAAAAATGAGAGGAAAGGGCTGAAATTTCACTTAAATAGACATGGGTCATGGGCCTAACCCGATTGGGCCCGGTTTGGGCCTAGCCC
This sequence comes from Lycium ferocissimum, assembly GCF_029784015.1. Taxonomy (NCBI): domain Eukaryota; kingdom Viridiplantae; phylum Streptophyta; class Magnoliopsida; order Solanales; family Solanaceae; genus Lycium; species Lycium ferocissimum. The sequence goes on along the minus strand of NW_026722039.1, from coordinate 4,487 downwards.
ACTGACCTTTCCACCTTAAAACGTCCATAGATCCTTATCCCGATGTCACCTATGGGCTCACGACCCATGTTTGGAAAGATAATTCAATTATCTACAACTTCTATCTTTGGTATTTTTCGAAATTCCAAACTTATAATACCATTTCTACCCCTCGAAGTTAGATCACCCGAAAACGTTACTTAAAAATATTTGCTTGGAGGACTTCCACTTTGATTTGGCTCAAGGGTCCTTCTTGAGTTATGTTTAACTTCACATATGTGATTCATATAAATTGTCGCATGTCCCTAAAAAAATCTCAATGTTTGGGCCACACCTCAGCTTGCGAATAATCCGACGTACAAAAATACGAAATATAATACTGTCAACGTGAGTTTAAATTATGAAGCAACAACATGATTGTCAATTTTTAAGCACGTTAATAAGGACCTTTCAATTGGTTTGAACTGCTAGAAGAAAATATTTTTTGAATCAAGATTTGAGGGCTCAAATTTTGTTCCATGGCCGAATGGCCTCTCTTTATTTTTCTCCAAGTTTCTTGAATTTTCTAAGGTTTGAAAGTATGAAGAATGTGATTAATAAGTCATCCAATATACTCATATATAAGTCATCCATGTGTCCCATGGCCCACACATGGCTTGGATGAATTAAAATTAGCCAAGCCATGGGTGGTGCCCCACTCACACCACATGCCCAACTTGGCCATTATTTCATGAAATGCCAACTTTCCTAAACTAACTTTTAACCCCAAATTTTCCTAAATATTCCATGCCAATAAATTCATAAGCAACTTATGCCTTAACACAAAATCGAAGGTCAAAAGTCTCTACCTCATATCCCGGAATAGTCCTGTCCTTAACTTATCATGGTTAGCTCGGATTGTCCTAAGGTACAAAATACGGGATATAACACACCAAAAAGGAATTTGTAGATAATTGAAAGATCTTTCCAAGCATAGGTCGTGGGCCCTCATATGATATTGGCGTCAAGAGTTATGGCCATTTTAAGATAAAGTCTCCAAGCTGCCAATGGCTCCCGCGGTCCCACTTGAAAAGGTCGGTGGAACCGACCTATGAGGGGTATAAATACCCCCCATTAACTCCATTTTCATTTTTACATTCTCAATAGTCCTAGAAACTTCCCAACACAACCCCCAAACATTTATAGCCCATTAAATCATGAATTTAACAAGATTACACCAAACTAGTCCATGAAAGGTGATTGTTCTTGCTTCTACTTGAGGTTGTGGTAAGTTTGGTCTTGAAGAAAGTTGGTGTGGCTGAATTTATTGAAGTATAAGGTATGTTCTTCATCCTATCTCTTATGTTGAGTTGTTTTGAAGGTTTAGCAAGTCTTAAAAGTGAAAATAGTTATGGAGGGAAGGTCATAAAGTGTCGTGTTGTAGTTGTTGTGTTTATGGACCGTTTTGAGCATGTTGTGGTAATATGTTGGGATGTATACATGTATAGAAATGGTATCTAATGTTTTTGGTGTGTTGATGAGATCATCCTCCTTGATTGGGAAGAAAGGAAGTGTATATTATTGTTGTACGTTAAAAAACATCGTGTGGGATGTTTTATGAAATATATTGGTATTGATAATATTATTGTTGTTGGTATAGTTGTTGGTTGCTAGATTGTGATTTCGGGCTAGGCATATAAACAGGGGAGATGCTGCTCGAATTTTTGCAGATTCTAAAGGAGTTTGGTTTAAGGACTTGAGGTAGGCATATGACGATAAGTCTAACGGTAGTATAATTTTTCTTGAGTGTATATTTGCAAGTTCGGGAGATTAAGCATTAATTCGTAGGAGATCAATTAGGTATGTTAAGGCTCGTCCCTTTCTTTCAAAGGCATGATTCCTATGGTATGATTCCATAAATGTTTCCATAAACTGCTTGATTTCAAAAGCTAGAAGTTCATAATTTTAAAGCTTCTCATGATGTTAAAGATGAGAATGATTCTATGATGATTACAATGGAAATGATGATTTTATGTTCAAAGGTCTCAAGTTATGATTTCAACGATGATATGAGAATGTTGAGCTATTTCATGATTTTCTCGATTTATTTCATTGTTGTTGATCTCACCTTATGAATTGTTCCTTCGAGGTGAGATATAGCGATAATGGTTGTTCCATAATGTGAATCGGAGGTTACCGACCTTACGTCGCTCCGATAAAGTTGTAGCCTTCATATGAGCTTTCATGCATGTTATTTACATTATATATATGAATATGATATATATGGATTGGCCGGTACGTTCCTCAAAGACTAACTTATATGGATCGGGCCATACGTTCCTCGACACTAACTTATATGGATCGGGCCGTACGTTTCTCGGCACTAACTTATATCGATCGGGCCGTATGTTCCTCGACACTAATTTATATGGATCGGGCCGTACATTCCTCGGCACTTACTTATATGGATCGGGTCGTACGTTCCTCGGCACTAACTTATATGGATCGGGCCGTACGTTCCTCGGTACTAACTTATATAGATCGGGCTGTACGTTACTCGGCACTAACTTGTCACACCCCAATCCTGATAGGGCAAGATGGGCACCCGACTCTCATCCGAGTCGAGCGAACCCTCAGACATTCACTCTATCAAAACCTGTCATTTCAAAAACTTTTAAAAACATAAAACTTTTCCAAATGGAAATCATCTAAAATATATACTCTTTTAAAGTCCACAAATGACTTAACTGACATCACTTTGTCGACATCTCAACAAACATACCACAGACACCGTTCGCGAAGTCTCTAAGAAGTAACCGAATATTATGAGTCGGGACAAAGCCCTAACATACCTATAATCATACATATCTATACATGACTCAAGACCGCTCCCGGTAACGAGGTGGAACTTGGCAATCCCAAGTCGACGTCCAAGCATCCTAGCTATACACTTAACTCGCCAAACAACTGGGGGTCACGGGAATGAACGCCGTCCCTGGTGCAAAAGGACGTTAGTACAGAAAATTTACTGAGTATGTAAGGTGGTAACAAGTCATAATCATAACTTTGTTATAGCCCGTATATTGCACGTTTGGAAATTCCAAGGTCGTCGTGGAAAGTTAAGGGCGAGACCATCTTCAAAAATTATTTTAATGTACGAGTTGTCGTGAATATTATTTATGACTATTATTAGTATGGAAATATTGTGAGAGGCTAAGGGCAAAAGAGAAATTCGCAAAATGGGCCGGAAATAATGCGGAAGGTTAGGGACAAAATGGTAATATTGAGAAAAGTCGAGGGGTAAAACGGGAATTTCACATGAGTTTCATGAAAGCCCCAAGAAAGGCATATGGATCATGTGACAAAAAAAAAAAGGAATAGAAAAGATGACAAATAAGTCATCTTTTGTTTTTGGAAAAAAATTCAAGAAAAGAGAGAGAATAATCAGAGAAATTGAGAGAGGGGCATGTGCCTCTCACATGCTTGAGGATATATATATATATGTATGTTCATTCAAGAGAAAATCAAGAAAAAAAAAGATGAAGAACAAGTGCCAAGGCCATTCGCCAAGGCATGAAAAAGAAAAGAAAAGAAAAAAAAAATTCAAGCCTTCAATCCTTTGGTTCAAAAATTATGTTCTTCAAGTATTTCTACCAAGTCAAGGATGCTCTTTAATGTGGTGCAATTATTGGAGCAAGAAAACCATCCCTTATGGCAAGTTCAAGGTTCTAGCCAAGTGAAGAAATTGAAGAAAAGGTAGAGAATTTTTCTTCTTCTATGTATTATGGAAGGTTTACGTGTGTTGGAGCAAGTTGAGTTGAATGAAAATTATAGAAATAGTAGGTGGTGTGTAGGCAAGGTTAATTAATTTTTATGTAGAATTCTTTGTTGTTGTTATGGAATTTATATCGGGAAACGGAAGTTTGATGATTGTGGTATGTAGAATTATATGAAATTCATGAAATATGTATGTATGGTGTGTGGCCGTGAGTGGCCATGGTGTAGAAAAAAATGAAGTAATGATAGTTAGTATTTTAGTTGTTGTCTATGATGGATTCTATGTAGTGAAAATGAAAGTTTGATGATTCAAACGGAAAGCTGGTGGATGGTTAAGGGCTGATTTGGAACGTAATATGATTTGAATATGTTTTCTAATTTATGGAACAATGTTGTTATGAGGGATTATTAGTATCGTCGATGAATTTTGAGGAAAGAAATGTATTATTGTTGTCTCTTGGGAAAAGATGGTTTCGGGGTTTCCCGGGGGAAGGGGGTTACTTTGAAGAGATGGATTTTAATTTTAAAAACGTATTTGAATTTTAAAATATTTGAACAACGACAAAATGGAGATTGAATGTATGTTCATTGAATGAAATGTTATTAATTAAATTAATATGTTTTGGGGAGCATTGTAGTTTTATTTTTTATATTTGGGCCCCATTCTGGTTTGGGTTTTTAATGGGCGACCAATTCTCGGGGCGAATTTTGGGGGGAAAACCCAAAATTTAGGAAAAAAGGGGTTTTCCCTT
>NW_026722038.1:0-8156 GCF_029784015.1 Lycium ferocissimum | reverse complement strand
CATCGCAAAACACGGTAACAACTAAATAAAATTTAATTCACTTCCTTCCCCACACCATGGCTCACGGCCATGCACCGCTCCACACACACCCACACTTTCACACATACATCACAACTTTATAATTCTCTTCTAATTTCCAACTTGCAACATATACTTATTCCATAACATAAAAACATAGAAATCTTACCTTTTCCTCCAATCTTCTTCACTTGACAAAGTTGTCAAATTGATGAACCAAGTGCTCTTTCTTCCAATATAGCTTCACCAAGTTGTAAAGGACCCTTGAATTGGTGGAAATACCACAAGAAAACAATTTTTGGAGAAAGATTTTAAGGAGTCGATTTTCTATGGCCAAAGTCGTATAGGCTCTTTTCCTTTCTCTTCTTTGTTCTTGTTCTTGCTTTCTAATTTTTCTTGAATCTTCTATGAGTTTATGACTCATGTATAGTCCCTTTGCATTAATTTGCCACATGGAAATTAATTAAAATTATGAGCTTGGGCCATGTATGACGACCACCCTCACTTTTGGGCCTCATTTTTCCTTTTATTCCTTTGAGCCCAATTTGGTTAAAATTCTTGTTTTGCAATTCCCGAAACTAATTTTCAAAATTCCAATTTTTCCCTTGGCCTTCCTCCGTATTTCCACACCACTATTTTTCATGAACAACACACACATATCTTAATCCCAATCAACATATGACCTTATTCTTTACAAATCGAAATTATTTTGCATTTTTACCGAATATGCTAAAATGCGGATATAATAAATCGCCCTCCGTCATTGGCGCCATAACACGACATAACACGAATATACATTTACATTCGGCCCTACGCGAGGGCTCGGTGAACCGGTCACATCATACTCCGGAATATAACACGGTGCGCACGATAACATAACGGCCCGGGACTCGGCGAAGGATGTAACAACCGTATACACGAGCGAGTCGTGAGCAACTATATGCGGTTTAAAACATTTTCAAAAACTCGATAAAATAATCAAAACGAACCATCATTTAAAACCAAGATAATAGTCAAATCAAGTTTCCTCCAAATGTCGCTCGGGAACATATCAAATAGAACTTTAGGAATCATCGATACGTATCAAACCATATGAAATAGCTTATGGAAATCAGGACATAATCGTCGTTACAGACTCAATCGATAAGTAAGTAATTGACGCTCGAGGGTTAAGGCGATAGTCGCACTAAATCCCTGCAAAAGTCGTTAGCATTACACAAAGGAAAGTCTCGGGGCCCACGGATGAGTATCAAACCAATCCGAGTCCATCTATGAAAGTTAGAGACCTTATTCATTATAGAATCTCCGACGAACGTTTCGAAGCGATCCGAGCTCGTCTATGAAAGTTACGGTCGTTCATAGTTATAGAGTCCTTTAAAAACAACATTCTTTATGCAACATTTGAAATCCAACTGTACAAAAACTTAAAAACCATAATTTGACCATATTAAGAACGTCAACATTAGAAGTGAATAAGAATCGTATACGTGCTCGGATCTTAAGAATGGAGTTACCCCGAGGCTCGTATCATAGCCTACTTACAACTAAGACATGCCAAAAGAAAGAAAGGGTAAGCTTTACATACCTTGAACTCTATCTAAATGTCCCACGTCTATACTCGAGCTCGTAGGTCTAAAATTAAGATAACATAGGCCACAATTAGATTATCCACATCACTTGCTAACCAATCCAAGTACGAATGAAATTTGACAAAATTTGAGGCGTATTTCCGCAAACTTAATCCTCGAAATTCCAATTTAGCCAAGCATCGATCAAAATACCAACAACAATAATACCAACAATTTCATATCAAACTAGAATTAAATCCATCCTTAAATTACTTCCAAAATAGCCCAATATACATTTGGATGCCAATGCTTATATGCGCTTCTTTTGTTCCGTATATCCATAGTATAACAACAACAACAACTACAGTAATCCCACGATATTTCAGACCACAAAACAGTTCATAACAACCACCAAACAGTTCCTAAAATATCACCGCAAAACAACCACGAATAGCGTACCAAACAATTCCAAAATATCGTCACAAACTAGCCACGACAATCATGTAAAACAGCCCCGAATATCGGCGCAAAACAGCCCGGTATACGCTTTGTATACAATATCTTTATACACTTTATTCTCCTAAATTCAAGAACAACAACTTATCAACAATATCAACAACAATATCAACAATTATTATGAATCATAACTTAGCTAATTCCATCCATTTAATCCACCTAAAACATTTAATCCATAATTCAACAACGTCAACACAACAAACTATAACTCTATTCTTGCAAATATTCCTCAATCAAGGTTGATAAAGAAAGAGATTTGATGATTCATACCTTATTTTTATGAAGGTATCCAAATCCTCATCATCCACTTATCTTCAAACTCACTTCAACACAAAACAAATTATAATCGCGCCTACGCGTTGCCCGGACCTCGGTTAGCATTTGGTTGCTTGAAATTTTGTGCAAAATCCTCAATTTCATGTGAGAATAAGAGCCTTTTGAGCTGAAGTTTGCGGAAATTTTGGGACATTTTTGTGTAAAAATGAGGTTTTTGTCCCTTTAAAAAAAGCGCCAACGTCGGTTCAACCGTAGCGCATGCGTAGTGATGCGAAGCGGTCTTGCGCATGCGTAAATGCTGTTCTGCGTCGACGGCCCGATTTGTAACGTCTATAATTCTCTACTCTGATGTCCTATCAATGAACGGTTTGTTGCATTACAAGGTAGACTCGACTAAATTAATTTTAGGCTTTTAAAACACCTTGAACCTCCACATATACTATGAGATGTGCGCCTCCAAAGTTGACTAAAAATTCGCCCGAAAGCATTTCCCAAATTTTCGTCGAACTTATTTTCTTCACTCTACTCGATCTCGAAATATTCCGAAACTCCCATACATGATATTTGTCATTCATTATACTAATAATGGCCATGTTCTCGTGTTTCAAAATACTGCTTTCCCGATTACGACTTACGTGGTCGTAATTCACCCCTTTTCTTCGTTGTTACGTACTTTCCCATGGTTTGTGCCTTTCAAAACATCATGGGACGTCTCCGACACTCCATTACTACGATGAGGTACATGTCATACTTATGCTCTGAAAACGCGGGGTATAACAGTAATCTTGGGATTTAGGTTTGGATAGCGTATAGTTGTGATTATAGTATCGTGTTGTGATGAATCTTGGCTTGGATGCAAGGCAGATATAGAAGATATTGAAGCTCTAGTGGGAATAAGGTAAGAATCTCTCCTTATTGATAGTGATTTAGGTGTATTTATGAAGATAGAGCTATTAAATGGTCATATAATATATTAGTTGGTTGAGAAATTGAATAAACATCGTGTGGGATATTTTATGGAGTATTTTTGTATTGATGATGATGTTGTTGATGTTAGTGTTGTTGTTATTGTTATTGGATGTTGGTATTGTGATTTCGGCTAGGGATATAAACAAGGGAGATGCTGCCCAAATTTCGGCAGATTCTAAAAGGGATTTAATTTAAAGGCTTAAGATAAACATATTGTCACAACCCAACCCCGTAGGCCGTGACTAGTGCCCGAGCTGGGCACCCAAACACATTCATTAATCCGATTCACAAACAGATAGCCTACGCGTATACAAATATCAGACGCTGTCTCAGATTATCTCAAGCTGTCTCAAACACATCTCAAACACAAACATGTATATATCAGAAGCCGGCAAGGCTATCAAATGGCGCATCGGCCCCAAAACATATACAAACGCAAGCCGACAAGGCTGCCACGGCAAATAGGATCGCCCAGAACATATAACATACAAACACACCGTACGAATAGGCCTAACCCACATATATGTCTACGTACCTCTAAACACCAAGAATCATATGACGGGACGGGGCCCCGCCGTACCCCTGAACAAACAAATACATATACCACGAACGAATATGTACCAAAAAGTGGGCTCCGGAACAAGGAGCACTCCAAGACCGCTGATGGGAATCCTAAGCCGGCGGATCACCAAAATCTGTATCTGTACCTGCGGGCATGAAACGCAGCCCCCGAAGAAAGGGGGTCAGTACGAAATATGTACTGAGCATGTAAAGCATAGAATACCGTGAACAGAATCGTACTGAAATGAGGAAGGCAGAAAAGTAGCATAATAATCAGAAAATCATAACACTTGCCTTTGAAACATAAATCATACGTATCCATTTCATATTCAGCTCATCATGGGACTGAGAAACAGAGTCAGAAAATCATCTCGTACACATGCATAGATATAACGTGCCCCGGCCCTCTAGTGAGGGGCGCGGTAAGTAAAACCGTCAGATACATATACATATAACGTGCCCCGGCCCTTTAATGAGGGACGCGGTAAGTAGAATAATCATATCATATACATATAACGTGCCCCGGCCCTCTAGTGAGGGGCGCGGTGAAAGAAGTCATCATATGCCATCCTGGCCACCTCCCCATATCATCATATCATAATCATATCATATAACATGCCCCGGCCCTATAGTGAGGGGCGCGGTGAATCATACTGTAGAATCGTGCACGAATACATGCCTCGCCGGGACGCGCGGAAAGAGATCGTAATAGCTCGCACGAGCAGAGTAGTGAGAAACCATACACACAAATCATCATCACAGACTCAACAGCATAATCAAACGAAATCTCATTTTAAAGCTAAATAACGGTCAAGTCAAGTTCCTTCCAAAATCATTCGAGAACATATCAAGTAGCACTTTAGAAATTGTAAGCACGTGTCAAGATCATATGACATAGCTTTTGAAATCAAAACATAGTCGTCATTACAGACTCATTAGAATAGTCGAAGTGAACTATTATTTCAAAACCAAGTCAAACGTCAAATCGAATTTCCTTTCGAATACCACTCGGGAACATATCAACCCGAACATTCTGAAACCATAGTTATGTATCAAAATCATATGCGTGAGATCATTATCATAAACTCAAAAGGTAAGTAAACTGATCGTACTTGAAATCGGGATCATACTTATATCATATTCTTTCAAAAGTCGTCAGAAATACATAAGGGAAGTCGCGGGACCCACGAACGGGTGTCGACCCGAGCCGGGCCCGCCTATGGAAAACATAATCATCATACATCATGGAACCATTTTTGAGCATATCGAAGCGATCCGGTTCTGTCTGTGAAAGTTACGGACTTTCGTAGTTTTCGGAATCATTTAGAAACAACACTCTTTTTAAAAACCAAACTTTTATGCAACCTTTGAAACTTAGTCATACAAAAGACATAGAGGCTAATATTTCATCATATCATGCATACGAAGACCAAGAAACAAATAATAATCACAGACATGGTCGGATCGCGAGAGTAGAGTTTCCTCGAGGCTCGTATCATAGCCTATTTACGACTAAGGCATGCCAAAAGAAGGAAGGGTTGCGCTTTACATACCTCGATCGCTCTCAACGCTATTCCAAACTCAAGCTAATTCCAACCTACGTCTCGGGCTGCCCAAGGTCTACAAATAAGTCATAATATGCCAAACATTAGCTATAGACATTTAGGCATTTAATTCCAATTTAGCCCTTAATTCTACAGAAATTTGGGCAGCATTTTCCCTGTAAATAGGCCACCCCGAGAATTTAACTCGGCCAAAATCAACAACAACAACAACAACAAACCTAGCAACATCAATAACCAATCCAAAAGGCAATATAACATTAATAACTCTCTTTTACATCATTCGACAACTTTCAATATATTCGATTCAACGACTTACGTTCAAGCCAACATCAACGCTTTTACATTCAATTACCAATCCGAATCCATACTAGCAACATTTAATAACATTTCAAACAATTCATACAATATTTCCAACAATCCAACAAGGCTCCAATTTGCCCGAAAACTGTCCCCAAACCCGAGAACACAACTATGGTCCATTTCTAACTTCCGAATCATGATTTGTATCAACAATCCACACTATAACGATATCATTCTCATAAATATACAAATTACATCAAATGTACAATAACCTCCAAATCAGTCCACAACAATTACAACACCAATTTGAGTCATTAAACTCTCATTCTCATCATGAAATTCATAACGACAACAACTAAAACGTTAAGTAGAATTAATCCATTCATCGCCATATCATATGACCCATATTCGGCCAACACTACACATGCACATATTTATGATTCTCATTCATTTCTCCACTCTACAACAATCACCACATGCTAACTAGACATTAATTCATTGCTTCAACACAACACAACACACACACACACCATCACACGGCTATATACTACACACACCACTTCACTCCAACATGCCATATTTCATGATTTTCATCCATTTTAACATACTACAACATACATACAACCTTTATAACACATAAAACATGATTAATTCTTACCTTTCTTCTTTAACTTCACAAGTAAGCTAGGGTTTGCGATCCACACAACGGATGGTTGGATGACCCGAACAACACTTCCACGTTACTTAGGGACCTCAAATTAGTGGATTTGTATCAAGGAAATAATTTTGGGATGGCTAGAATTTGACTTCAAATTTTGTGGTCTTGGCCGAGAGCCATAGCTTGAGGTTCTTCAACTTCTTATTTTTTTCTAAGTGTTGTAATGAATAAAAGATGACTTAGAAGTCATCTTTTAAGCTCCCATATGAATTGCACAAGTGTCCATGGCCCACACACATGTGTTGGACCAATTAAAATTGTCCACAAAGTGTGTGGGACCAATTCAAGCCACATGGCCAACATGGCCAATTTCATGAATTGCCAACTTTTCAATACTACAATTTTGGTCCCAAATTTTCCTAATTGTTCCATACCAACAAATTCATGAACAACTTATGTCTCAAAATAAAATCGAAGGTCAAAAGTCCCGACTTTGCATCCCGGAATGGTTTTGTCTCTAGCTTATCATAGTTAAATCGGATTGTCCCAACGTGCAAAAATGCGGGATATAACACATATGATGATAAGCCTAACAACAGTATGAATTCTCTTGAATGTAGATTTACGAGCTTGGGAGGATAAGCGTTATGAGATTAACCCAAAAGGTATGCTAAGGCTAAACCTTTTTTTCTAAAGGCATGCTTATCTTCTCTATGAAGCCATACATGTTAACCATAACATCCTTTTTCCAAAAGCTATAAGTTCAAGATTCTTAGAGTTTCTTATGATTCTAAAGGTAAATATATTCCATGATGATGATGATTCCATTTTTATAGATTCCAAAACTTATGGATTTATGCTATTATGAGATTATCGAGCTTATTTCATGATTTTCTTGATTTTATTCATTGTTGTTGATCTCACCTTTTGTTACTTGTTAATTTGAGGTGAGATATAGCGATGATAATTGTTCCATAATATAAACTGGAGGTTACCGACTTTACGTCACTCTGATAAAGTTATAGCTTTTATTTGGGCTCTCATGTATACTATATATATATATCTGGGAAAAGGGCGAGGCGTTATATACACATAACCACTTGATAAGTCGGTATATTATGATATTGTCCCGGACGCGAGATATATGGTTATGGATTAACAAGACGTTAAAAGATAATATGTTTATGGATCGGGGTTTGCACGTTCAAGCTTATTTAACTATTATGTTATTTATGTATGAAAAATGTTTTGTAAAAGGGCTAAGCATGCATGGTATCCGCCTTAAGAGGCAATCCGATGTACAAGTTATCTATATATCTCATGTTATGTTGCTATTCATCCCTCACATACTGAGTACATTATTCGTACTGACGCCCTTTCATGTGGACGCTGCGTTCATGCTCGCCGGAGTGACGGTAGAGCTCGGGACCGATCCTTAGGAGCCGTCGGCGGAGTTCGGGAGAGCGCTCCATTTGCTTCGGAGGCGCGCTTATCGGTATTGCTCTTTTGTATATGTATACTTGGGCATGACGGAGTCTGCCAGGTCCAGTGATTTCATATTCTATATGAGGCGTAGACAGACGTATGTAGCTAGATGTCCTATAACCATACCAGTTCATATTATTGTATAATATTTTGGCAACCTTGTTGGCTTGTGTCAATGAGCATAGTTGTTGTTAATTATATAGCGATGTGCCATTATATATGTGATATATGCTTTTATTC
>NW_026722037.1:0-8195 GCF_029784015.1 Lycium ferocissimum | reverse complement strand
GATTATCATACTTGTCCCCTATCTTTTTTAAATGATCTTCTTTATTGTATGTCATGCTTTATATAACTCAGTGCATTTTTCGTACTAGCCCCCTTTCTTCGGGGGCTACGTTTTATGCCCGCGATGGTACGTACACTCGGTTGGTGATCCTTGACCTAGGACTCTCAGCTGCTTGGAAAGCTCCATTGTTCAGGAGCTTGAGTCGTTTTGGAACAGATCCTTTGATATAGACTTATGCATATCCAGGGGTACGGCGGGGCCCTGTCCCGTCATGTTTCACTATTATACTCTTTGAGGTCTGTAGACATGTGTGGGTTGTATATAGGTTTTGGTCTGCTATATCGATATGGTTCGTTTTAGGTATTCCGTATATAGTGGCGTGCTTGTCGGCTTGCATATTATGTTGTTTTGGTTAGGCCGTGCCTCCTCGGGATGGGTTCATTATGATATATGACGGTATGAGTCTATAGCTTGCTTTTACAAAATTCCATATTGTCCTTAGTGTCAGTCTGACTATATCTAACAGGTTCGTATACGAGTGTCCAGCTCGGGCACTAGTCATGGCTCATCGGGTTGGGTCGTGACAATACCGTCAAGATGCAATCAAAAGGGTGTACCTATTGAAACAAGGGTCGAAAAGCATGGAAGAATACTTTGATGAGTTTGAGGACTTGCGGATGAAAGCCAAGTTAGAAGAACAAGAGGAGTGCACTATTATAAGGTTCGTAGCCTACTTGAACCGTGACATTTCTAAACCAATGAGGCTCAAGACTTATAATAGTCTTGAAGAGGCATTCCATGATGCATCCAAGGTTGAAGTGGATCTAAAAGAAGAGAGGTCTTACAAAGACAAAAGCAAATGATCTTCAACTTGGAACCAAGGGAAAGAAAAGTGGAAGACGTCCTAAACTGGGAGAAGCCAAGATCACTACTCCCACTCCCAAGCTAAGCTCGATGTTAGCTAAAGGAGGTAACAACTCTAAACCCAACTATAATCGTCTTTCTACCATCCAATGCTTTAAGTGCCAAGGAAGAGGGCACTATGCAAGTGAGTCTCCCAATCGGAGGACTATCGCCATTATGAGAGATGGGTACCGGACCGATGATGAAAATGAGGGAGGGGTTAGTGATGAACATGAGGTAGAAAGTTGTCACACCACGATCTCCGCTGGGGTGATGGGCACCCGACTCCCGTAGCCGGAGCCGGCGAACCCAGCCGACTCTTACTATGTCTTGATTTTTTTTTTTGAATCTCTACGCCAAGTATACATAATAAGATTATTTAAACATTTTTTTCTTTTAAATCAAGTAAAATATGCTAGCAGACAAGACTTGTATCATATTACAATCGACTCCCGAAACCCACGACCGTGTACGCGCAAAGTCTCTAACTTCAAACAAGACATCATGGCATAGCACGGCCCCGACTCGAGCGACACTCCGGAACAAATGGAGTTTGCCAACTTCGCCGGAACATCTTCTATAATGGCGTCAAATCATCTGTGTACACGCGCGGCACGAAACGCACCCCGAAGAAAAGGGGTCGGTACGAGCATTGTAACTTGAGTATGTAAAGCATGAATAGTAACATAATAGAATATAGCGATGAGTAGCATCATAGTAAAAAGCGTACTCAAGTGTAATAACGAATGGAGCCGTAAAACATATCATGTGCTGTAAACGTAGTCCGTACATCTGAGTGCCTCTTAAGGCGGAATCATGCATGCTTAATCTTTTATGAACGTGCACCGATCCATATACTATCTTTGCGGAACGTACGGCCAGATCCATATACATTCTTGCGGATCGTGCGGCCCGATCCATTTGTATATATATGTACGTATTCTTTCTTTGAAAATATCTCATTTTCATATATAAAGAAAATAGAACATACCATATTGCGAGGCGTCGGCTCCGATCCATTTAACCACTTATCCGCGTCCGGCATCCGCGTCAGGGACGATATCATATCATTTTCAACCGATCGGTGGCCGGCGCCTATAGCGCACACCCTTTTTCCCAATCTTCCCCATATACATATACATATACGTATACTTATACATGTATCATGTCATAGCATGCGGGAGAGCCCGAAGAAAAGCTATATCTCTATCGGAGTGACGTAAGGTCGGTAACCTCCGATTATACTATGGAATAACCGGATCGTCATGTCTCACCTTGGAGGAACGATTATTTAAGGTGAGACTATCAACGGAGGGCAACATTAAGAAAATATAGAACATGTCATATCAGATCATGCACTTTGGAACCTTTAAAATAGTCATTATTCGTAAATAGCTTAACATTTTCATATCGTCGTATCCATGGTAAGAACATATCCTGGACATATTCATCATAGACGTCTTCTTATATCTGGCATCATCCTTGTCGTCATAAAATCATAGTCGTCATTTTAGTCATGAAAACTATCAAAACGTAAAACTTAGATTTTGGAGAAAATGAATATTTTTGAAAACATTTATAACTTTTAAGAAGAGATCATGTTTTGAAATCATAAATTCTAACTTTGAAAATAAGGTCGTTATGGGAACATTTATAATATTTCATTATGTGATTCATCTTGTAGAAAGAAAAGGGCTTAGCCTTAACATACACAACGCCGCGCCTTACTAGCTACGCTTATTCATCCAAGCTTGGTTCCGCTAGTCTACACTCAAGAAAGTGGA
Source organism: Lycium ferocissimum (assembly GCF_029784015.1). NCBI lineage: Eukaryota > Viridiplantae > Streptophyta > Magnoliopsida > Solanales > Solanaceae > Lycium > Lycium ferocissimum. The sequence goes on along the minus strand of NW_026722037.1, from coordinate 5,508 downwards.
TGCAACCATTAGATTCATTGACACATACTTGTCGTAACCTTGCAAGTTTCTTTGTTTATGTAGATACTAAAATTTCGCAGCATCTCTATGAATATACCACCCTCGAGGATCCAACTCGGCTTTTTAATCAACAACAACAACAACAATAATCCGGGAATTCAACTTGCCAAACCATCAACAATACCAACAATTATCCTAACAATACTTCAATAACCAATTCAATTCAATTCAATTCAATTCAATTCGCATAATATTTTGTCGAATCAATCGACATACTACCTCACCCGAAACCTTCAAATTTAACAACAACCATACATTTCATTATTATCTATATTCATTAACTTCAACCTCATTCTTCATTCAACGTCACATAATCCATAACGACAACAACTAGAATGTCAAATTACATTAATTGACACTAACCTACCAAAACACCTATTTCGACCATAATCTCTCCTTACATGTCTTCGTGCATTTTTACTCATTTATCTACATTCCAACAACAACAACATATTTTCCTCTTTCAAATTCCATCACCTTAACCCAACTTTCAATCCTCCAAGCCATTTAATTCTTATTTTACATTGTAGAATCTACCATAACAACAATTACCATTCTAAATAAAATCAATTTATCACACCTTTCCATTAACTACACTATTCGGCCAACATACACATATGCATATTTTTCATGAATTTTCCATCCATTTCTATACATTGCAACCACAACCCAACACACCACATGAAATCAAGTCAATCTTCCATGCAAAATAACACACACACACACGGCTCAATCACACATACACCATACACACGGCCATCACTATACAACATTTATATTTCTGTGATTTTCACCCATTTCCACACTACAATACTCACAACCATGCATAACACATGAAGTAAGATTGGATACATACCTTTTTCCTTCAACTTCTTCACTTAGCTAAGGTGATAAATTTATGCAAATAAGTGATGCTCTTGTTCCAACAACCCTTCCACGTTGTAGAGGACCTCCAAATGAGCTAGAATATTAGGAGGGAATAATTTTTCCTCATCAAATTTCCATGGCTAGATTTTTCTAGCCATGGCCGAAACTTTGGCCCTCTTTCTCTCTTTTTTTTTTTTTTTCATCTTTCTTGTTCTTTCTTTCTCTCTTTCTTAAAATATGACCACCCCTCTTATATATATATATTGCATGCATGCGAGGGGCACATGCCCCCTCTCTAGATTTTTCTTCTTTTTTCTTGACTTTTCTTTTCTTTTCTTGAATTTTCTTCAAATTCCCCCATAAGATGACTAATCCCTTTCTTTGTTTCTTTCCCCTTTTTTTCGGCCACATGGCCCTTTTTCAAGACATTTCTTGAATAATAGTGAAATGACCATTTTGCCCCTCGACTTTCCTAAATATTACCATTTTGTCCCTAACCTTCCACATTATTTCCACGGCCCATTCTGCGAATTTCTCTCCTTGCCCTTAGCCTTTCTCAATATTTCCATACTAATAATAGTCATAAATAATATCCATAGCAACTCGTACATTAAAATAATTTTCGGGAATGGTCTTGCCCTTAACTTTCCACGTCGACTTTGAGATTTCCAAACGTACAAAATACGGGCTATAACAAAAGTAGTGAGGGTGATTCGGATGCCGAGGTTGAAATAAGGTATAAAGAAAAATTGAACCATGCCATTGTCGTAAGGAGAGCCATGGGGGCCTTGGCTCGAGAAGAAGTCAATCAAAGGGAAAATCTCTTTCACGCTAGGTGTAAGATTTTGGACAAGGTTTGTTCCTTGATCATTGATGGTGGAAGTTGCACTAATGCGGTTAGCCAATTTTTGGTTGAAAGTATGAAATTTCCCATATGAAAATACCCTATCCCCTACAAGCTTCAATGGTTCAATGAAAGTGGAGAAATGCGGGTGACCAAGCAAGCGATTATCGAATTGAGCATTAGAGATATGCGGATGAAATATTATGTAATGTGGTGCCATTGCAAGCATGCCATATTTTGCTTGGAAGACCTTGGCAATTTGATGTGGATGCTCAACATAGTGGGTGGACCAACAAGTATTATTTTATGGTCAAAGGCAAAAAGTATGTCCTTGCTCCATTGACTCCCCATGAAGTGCGTGAAGACTATAGAGTCATGAAAGAGCTACGTGAAAAAATGAAAAAGGAGGAAATGGTTGTGAGTGAAAAGGAGACCTTGGTTGCTCAAGGAGGACAAGGTTCGACCCAAGAGAAGAGTAAGAAGTGTATGGTCGCTAGAGGAATGTTAGGAGGAGAGGAAAGGTGTGGTGAAGAGAAGGACTTGGTGCCAAGTCAAACTAACCCCTCTAAACTTTCTATTTCTTCTAGTTGTCTTGTTCCTTTTGTAGGTACTTATGTGGATGATCACCCCAAAGAGGATGTGGACCCGAGTTTCCAAGTTTCTTTGAAGGGTGAAGTAGTGCTACCCTCTTCTAAAGAGGAAGGCCAATGCAAGGAACTTGACCAAATTGACAAAGGTGATGTGCGTCAATAAAGAGGTAACAAAGCTAACCCTTCTACTTTAGCCAATGTGGATCACTTTGTGCTTAATGAACAGTTGAGTAGAGGTAAAAGCCTTGTGTGGGAATTAGTGACCCTTTGTTAATTGATGATGTCTTGGTGAAAAGCGCTTACATACTAGTTGATCCTTTTGATGACTGTATTGGCTCTTCTTGGGAGAGTAAATTGTGTCCATCTAGTGGTAGCACTTGTGTTGATATTGATCCTATTGAAAGTGAACTTGTCACGACCCAACTAGTGGACCGTGATGGGTACTCGGAGCTGACTACCGAGCTCCACTCCTCATGTTGTCTATCATACTTACCCTAGTTACACATCATTCTCAACGCAAGAATTATCATGGAACAATCTCCAAATATCTCCCAATACATGTAGATATACATAAGCCCGCGAGACTACAAAAACGATGTAAAAAACATACACTGAAGAAGTCTCATAACATCTACGACCCCCACATAAGTATCTATGAGCCTCTAACTGAAATACTGAAATCATGAGGACGGGACAGGACCTCGTCATGCCCAAAATATGTGCACAAAGAATATACCGAGAAGTGGCAACTCCGGAGTAGTGGAGTGCTCCTGCAAATCGGCTGAGTAAGCTCTTAAGCGTCAGCACCGTCACCCTATCTACATGTGTGCTCAGAACATAGCGTCCATAAAAGAAGAGAACGTCAGTACAAACAATGTACTGAGTATGCAAGGCATGTACAATAGCATAATAAGGAAATAATGGAGCATAAGATGAAGGGCAAACCTGTAACTGAATGCCTCTTAAGGCGGAGTCATACATGCCAACTTTTATAATAATAATAAAAAAAAATATCATATTACATATATAAGCTGCCCGACCAGATAGGTACGGTGTGATCATCATTAGCCCACGTCCAGGCCTCCCGCGTCCCGGGGCATAGGCGCCGGCTACCGATGGTGTGTCTGCGCCTGGCCATGTAGGCACGGTGGCCTGGCCATGTAGGCACGGTGGCCCGGTTATGTAGGCACGGTGGCCCGGCCATGTAGGCACGGTAGCCCGGCCATGTAGGCATGGTGTTATCATACATGAAAATAGCATAAAGCATGCATGAGGGCCCAACTGAAAGCTATGACTCTATCGGAGTGACGTAAGGTCAGTAACCTCCGATTATATTATGAAATAGTCATTGTCGCTACATCTCACCTTAAAGGAACTAATATCATGAGGTGAGACAGCAATAAGAAACAACATCAATGAAATCACAAAGATGGGATCATCAAGCTCATATTAGCATCATTATCATCGTCATTATTATGGAACATATCTCATCTTTATTTCAAACGAAATTCTCAAGGATCATGAACTTTCAACTCTTAGGATGTAACGAGATCATGGAATATAGAAAGGAAATCACAGCACAGAAGTCATGCCTTTGAAAGAAGGGAACTATCTGTCACACCCCGATCTTACTAGGGTGTGATGGGCACCCGACCCCATACTCGGAGCCGAGCGAACCCGCTGACTCTTACTGCACGTATGAACTACACCGTTTTTTTTTTCTAGCAATAACATCAATAGCACACATATGAACATAGGCTAATAAGCTTCGTGATCATACTATACAGCGACGGGGACAATCGGAAGTACAAGATAGCTACTGTACATATCTGTCTACGAGCCTCTAAACATAGTACACATATACATAGAAAGGGCCGAGTACTGCCGTGCCCGAATATATACACAAAAGTAGTACCAAGAAACCGGGGGCTCCGAAACAACCGGAGCGCTGCAAAATACTGGCCGAGGGAACTCCTAAGGATCGGCCTAGGCTATCTGTGACCGACTGCGCGGCATGAAACGTAGCGTCCACAAGAAGGGACGTCAGTACGAATAGTGTACCGAGTATGTAAGACATAGAAAATAATACAAACAAGAGCATAGATTATAAGTAACAATATCGTGGGGTCATGGATATATATACTGAGACAAGAATGTAACCTGTGCATAGGAACGCCCCTTTCAGGCCGGATATCATGCATGCTTGTTTTTTTCCTTTTTAGAAAAAGAACATTTCTTTTCATAGACATAGGAAATAGAATTTATGTCATATCACAATATATCATAGCATAGCATAGTATATCATAGTATCATAGCATAGCATAGTATATCATAGTATCATAGCATAGCATAGTATATCGTAGCACCGAATATATCGGCTCGCCCATAAATCCGCGTCGGGATGATATCAAGTCAAGTACGGATACATGCACGTGAGTATAGCCCGGCGCCCATAGCGCTCATTTTTCCCAGTTTTCCCCAAATACAGTTTTAAATATATATATATATATATACCATAGCATGCAGGGGAGCCCAAGAAAATCATGTATCCATCGGAGTGACGTAAGGTCGGGAACCTCCGATTATATTATAGAGTAATTAAGGGCGCTTATCTCACCTTGAAGGGATGATTAATATAAGGCGAGACTATTAGTGGAGAGCAATATCATGAGAAAATATAACATAGGATCATAGGGCATCGTTCGTGTACTTAGAACCTTTAAAGGAAAATACTATTCATGAGTAGAGCGAGGATTCAAGAAATAGTTTAACGTTCTCATCTCGTCACCGGGAATCATAGACTTGGAACCTTTATTCATAGAATCATCATTTTTTTTTCATCATAGAGTCATAGTCGTCGTCTTAGTCATTAAGGCTTGCAATATTGTAAAACTTAGTTTTTGGAGAAAAACGAATATTTTGGAAAACATTTGTAAACTTTTAGGAAGGAAAATCATGTTTTGGAATCGAGGATTTGTAAAAACAGTTATTATTTAGTTGTCAGAGTAATAACCAAAAACTTTCCTTAACTATAGAATGAAAATAAGTCAAATGGGTCAATAAGAGAGAGTTCGGGAATAGTGGGCCCACCTCGAGTCAAATGAGGCGGCATATCAAATTTACGTATATTACAATTCATAGCGTCAC
>NW_026722036.1:0-8492 GCF_029784015.1 Lycium ferocissimum | reverse complement strand
TTCCTTTTTTTAAAAAAACATTTTCATACATATACATATATATCATAATACCGTACTCTACCATATAGGCTCATTGTTATCCGTACCGGTCATAATAGGGCTTGCGTTATCCGTACCCGACCATAATAGGCTCGGGTGTTATCCGTACCCAACTGCATAAGTGGTGTGCGCACAATAGGTGTCGTACCCGGCCAACTATAGTAGCGTTCGATGAGAAAAAATAGCTATATATATTTATGTATAGCATGCATGAGAGCCCAAAGAATCATTACAACTCCATCGGAGTGATGTAAGGTCAAGAAACTCCAATTACCATTATAAACTATCATCACGAAAATATCTCACCAAGGAGTAATAACCATAAGATAAGATCAACATCAATAAATAATATCAATAACCATAAGATAAATATCAATAATCATGAGACAAAATCAACAATATCATAAGAGGATCAAGAACATAAGCTCTAACATTTCTCGCAGTGAAGTCATCAAAGATATCATTTGTGTAAGTTTGTAACAATAGCATCATGCCATAAAAAGAAAGGGATAGCCTTAACATACCGTGTCGTCTACTAACCATTCAACTCTATCCTCTCGAGCTAGTAAATCTACATACAAGATGATTCATACTAAGGTAAGTCGTTGAAACGCTTATAAGGTCAAACTAGACTACTAAATGGGCTAACAAAATTTGGGCAGCATTCTTCCTATATCATCTACTTCCTCCAAACTCCAAAACAACTCCCAAATAACAATAACAACATCAAAAACATCATAGCCAAGAGATTGTATTGAAACTAGACTCAAATTAGTCCCAAAATTTACTTATGACCTTTCTACCATGATTTTCTTCACCTTTATGGCTTACTAACCTCCAAATCAACTCAATATAAGTAATATAGTGAAAAACATAACTTATAATTAAAGAACTTTAACCACACACAACTTGCTCCAAGATATAATCATCACCAATCCAACTAGAAGCAGGAACACACCTCTTCCATGAACTAGCTTAGGGTTTCAAGGTTTGATCTTCTCTTGGAATAGCTTGGGATGATTTGGAATGTTTATGGGTGTTTGAGAGAGCTTAGAGGGTCTAGAAAAATCTGTTTTGGTGAAAATTATGAACCCAAGTCATGCCCTATTTATTTATAATCAAATAACTAAATCTCCACCGCCTCAATTTCACGGTACAATTGCACGACCTTGAAAATTTTCACTGGCCGTGAAAGTTGCCGTGAAACTACTCCAGAAACTTCTCACCACTGCCACCATTTCATGGTGGCAAAACACCATCTTCACGGTCCGTGGAAATGGCTATGAAAATGTCCCATACTCTCAGATTTGCATTTTGTCAATTGCATTGGAAAGAAGACTCGCTGAAATTGAATTTACATAGGTTATGCATTCCATAACTTTGTATATTCTAGGAGATATACCTCTCTCAAGTTGGACCAAAAATCCTGTCCTAAATTCTACCAAGTTTTTTCAAAGTTTCGACAAACTTAGTTTCTTTTATTCACTTGTTCTCCAATCCTTCCGTAACTTACTAAACATGAACTTAAACCCTAATAACCATAACATAGGCATGCATAAGCTCATATCACCTTGAAGATAACTCCGGTGTCCATGACTAGGTCAACTAACATCCAACGAATCTCAATGTACAAAACTACGAGGTGTAACACCGGGGCTATCATCCCTCGATGACCACTCTTCTTCCCAAATGGCTAGGTATGAACTACACCGGGTCAATCTATACTCGATGACCACTCTTCCTCCTGAATGGTTAGGCATGAACCACACAGAGGCTATCTACCCACGATGGCCACTCTTTCTTCTGAATGGCTAGGCAAACCCCACTAGGATCCATAGTGACTACCTGTCACGACCCGACTAGAGGGCCATGACGGGTACCCGGAGCTGACTACCGAGCACCACTCCTCATGCTAACCATCATACTCAACCTGTAGACACATAATCTCCAAGGCAATACATATATATACATAAGCCCTCACGGCTGCAAAAATGATATACACAATATACACTGAGGTGATCATAAGACATCTACTACCCACACATATGTATCTACAAGCCTCTAACTGGAGTAATGAACATAAGGATGGGACAGGATCCCGTCGTGCCCGAATATGTACACAAAAGAACATAATAAAAAACTGCACCTCCGGGGTAGGGAAGTGCTCCTGTGTAAGCTAATATGGCTCCTAAGAATTTGTACCGTCTCTCTGTCTACCTGTGGGCATAAACACAGCATCCATAAAAGAAATGACGTCAGTACGAATAGTGTACTAAATATGTAAGGAATATAGGATAACATGATAAAGAGATACAAGAATATAATATAAAGAGATAACTTGGCGATTGCCTCTTAAGGCGGAGTCATGCCCGCTAACTTATATAATACAACATCATATCATGTATGCATATATAAACTGCCCGACCATATAGGTACGGTGTGATCATCATTAGCCCGCGTCCGGGCCTCTCACATCCAGGGTAAACATCTCATGCCGCCTACTAGTGGTGTCTGCCCATGCTATATAGACATAGTGTAGTAAGCCGCCCGCCCAGCGGTGCCCCGACCATCTGTGCACGCGTGTAATCATCATTATATACTTATCATGAAGCATGCATAAGAGGTCAAATAAAAACTGTACTCTATCGAAGTGACGTAAGGTCAGTAACCTCCGATTACATTATGAAGTAATCATGATCATCATGTCTCACCTTGGAGGAACTAGTATTATAAGGTGAGACTAACAACAATGAATAATATCCAAGAATCTATACAACAAGATCATTATTCTCATAAGCATCATATCATAAGCTTTAAAATCTCTGGCATAGAATCATCATTATCATAATACACCTCTTATCTTCATCTTATGAGAAGCTTTTAGTAATCATAGACTTATAATTTTTGGAAGGTAAGAAGGAAAGATAGAGAAAATCATGTCATAGGAATCATGCCTTAGAAGATAAAGTGCTAGCCTTACATACCTTTATGTTTTCTTAACGACTAAGCATTCTCCTTCCAAGCTTGCAACTCTACATTCAAGGGAATTCGTACTAAGATTAGATAACCGGAAACGTACTCAAGCTTAAGTTAAAGCGACTAAAAGCTATCGAAAATTGGGCAAAGATCTCCTTTGTTCCAACAACTTCCTCCATATAATAAATGACTCCCAAACTTCAATAACAACACCCACAATATCATAATCAACAACTTCATCGAGCTAGACATTATTTAATTCTCAAAATCATCTATAACCATAATTATGACACAACATCATATTCATTCACATATATTTCCTCTACAACATCTTTAATATCATTCATAGCAAGGTTATACTCATTACGTATCAAGAACTATGATTCAAGTCAAGTTACTATTCAAGAATACCATTATTTCCATATTTGAACTTCATACTCTACTTTCTTCCATAATCCAAGTCTTTCAACCACTTAATATTCTTAATAACATGAAATGAATATAACACTCACCTTTAATGATGTAGGAATGAGCTTTGGATGAGAATACTTCACTTCGAGAAAACCCCAACTTCATTTCCAAGGAAATTTCTAGCTTCCATCAACCCTAGTTAGTATTCTTGCTCTTGATTCTACTAGTTTTTGGTATTTGATCTTTGATTCACCTTGATTTTATGTTCGTATGGTGTATGGAATGTTTTAAAGCTCTTGAGAGGTGTGGAGAAGATGAGAAAATGAGAAATTAGAAAGTGGAACTTATATTTATACTTGGAAATTAACTCAGCCCAATGGGATTATACCGTCCGTATAAGTGACTGTATAACTCCATCAGTGATAGCCCTTCATTGTAACGGTTATACGGACCATTATGCGGAACATATAAAGTTATATGGACCGCATAATGGGTCGTATAGCTCACCCTTTTTTCGAACTTGCTCTTGTCGTTTCGTTTGATCTCCACCCCTTATGGAACCTTCTTAGCACTTGTTTAACACTTCATTAACCACCTAAGTATCCTTATAACTTCTTTCTAAGACATTGCTAATCAATCCTGAGCTCGATAGTTTGTGAAACCTTTCCTAAACACCACTTGTACTTCACTTGCCCATATCAAACTTTATTTCACCAATTCACATAACTTCGAAATCTTATCGTATTCACTCTAAAATTACCAAGTACCCTTCTTATGGTCATAAGAGCTTCATGTTAACCTTAAGCTCACGTTAGTCTACTTACGACACAACGACATGAAATTTCCGAGGTGTAACACTCTCCCCCCTTAAGAACATTCGTCCTCGAATGTTAAGTTCTTGGGAATTCTACAGAAATTTCGCCAGAGTTTCCCCTGTAATATGGCACTACCATCCTGTCACAACAACCCAAAATAACATTGCCACACAGGGCTACAATATCACAGCAAGAGACATGTCCACACACGACCCGGAAGCAATAAAAGGAAGCATAACATACCTGGGTGCAATCGCGTCACATCTTAAACCCCTTCTAGGGGTGGAAATAGATGCGGATATTTGGTTTTCATATCCTCTTATGCTTCCCAAGTCATCTCTTCTCTGTCATTATTCTTCCATAGAACCTTAACTGAGGCTACGTCTTTAGTTCTGAGCTTCTGCACCTGCCTATGTAATATGGCAATAGGCACTTCTTCATAAGCCAACTGCTCAGTGATTTGAACATCATCTATAGGCACGATTCTAGAAGGGTCTCCAACACATTTACGGAGCATCGATACATGGAAAACTGGATGGATATATTCAAGTTCTGGAGGTAAGTCCAGTTCATAAGCTACTTGGCCTATCTTGCGGACTACCTTATAAGGTCCAATACATCGAGGACTCAATTTTTCCTTCTTGCCAAATCTCATCACGCCCTTCGTCGGTGATACCTTCAGGAATACCTAATCATTAACTTGGAATTATAAGACTCATCGACGGTTGTCCGCATAAGGCGTGATTGGCACAATCGGCACACTCCTACGGAAACCGAGCAAACCAACTTATAACTTGTGTTCTCTATGTCTCGAATGACAAGATAAGACTAAGGCTAGATATAAACGTAATATCATGTATAAATATATGTCCAATGAACCCACACCGCCAATATAACGACCGACAGAACATAACTAAGCTATACACAAGAACTGTCTGCAAAGCCTCTATGAACATGACTGAAGTATACAAGTCGGGACAGGGCCCCCGACATGCCCTTAACACGGTCGTATATACATCCGGACTCGGTGGTGCTCCGGGCAAGAAGTAGAGCTCACCAATCGAACTAGTACCTTAAGGCGACCTACGATGAAAGATCTCGTCTTATCTATCTACACACGCGGGCATGAACGCAAAGATCACATGTGTAAGGGACATCGATTTAATGATGTACCGAGTATGTAAGGTACGAGATCAACATGTACATAAAATCATGGAAGACATTTGAGACATGTCAATAAATGTGCAAGATAAATTAATCAGTATGGCTATATCAAGAAAACACATATATTTATAGAAATTCCATAACATGATCCACATAGTCACCTCTAAAACATCACCACATAGGCCACAGTGTCACCCCCTATCAACTGTGCCTCTTATAAATAAACATCACATCATAGGCCACAGCGTCACTCCCTGTCAACTGTGCCTTATATATATACATCACAACAAAGGTCACAGCGTCACCCCCTATATATATATATATATATATATATATATAGCATCTTGCCCAACCATTAAGACATGGTAAAATATATAGCATCTTGCCCGGCACACACAAGGCACGGTAACATATATATATATATATATATATATATATAGCATTTGCCCAGCCCATTAAGGCACGATAATATATATAGCATATTGCCCAGCTATTAAGGCATGGTGTTATCTTGCCCGATCATATAGGCGCGGTGTTATCTTGCCCGGCCATATAGGCCCGGTGTTATCCCCAGCTGATCAGTGGGATGCAATGCATACATACATACATACACATAAAAATACATAATTGAAATCAACATCATCATTAGCATTACCATTATCATCGTATCATTCCTTGAAGGATCAACCATCGTAAGATGAAATCGATGATGTCATGAGAGTCTCGAGAATCATGAACTTAGATAGCACTGAAAATAGAATCATTATCTTTGCTATATCTCACCTCGAAGGAACGAATGACATGAGGTGAGATCATCAACAATAAGTAAGATCAAGGGATTCATGAAATGGCTCAATAATCTCATAATGCTCTCAAATCACAGCTTCGAGGAGTTTCTAAAAGAGAATCATCATCATCGTCACAATCATCATAGAACATTTTTCGTTTAACATCACAAAAAGCTTTAAGCGGTCAGCGAACTTGAGCTTTTGAAAACAAAGAGGTTATGGAAACATTTATGGAATCATAACATAATAATCATGCCTTTGAAAGAAAGGACGAGCCTTAACATACCTGATTGGTCTCCGACGAATTAATGCTTATTCTCCCGAACTTGCAAATCTACACTCAAGAGAAATTATACTACCGTTATACTTATCGTCATATGCCTATCTCAAGTCTTTAAACCAAATTCCTTTAGAATCTGGCAAAATTCAGGTACCATCTCCCCATTTATATGCCTAGCCCAAAATTACAATCCAACAACCAACAACAACAACAATAATACCGACATCAACAACAATATTATCAATACCAATATATTCCATAAAACATCCCACACGATATTTTTCAACATACAACAACAACATATACTTCCTTTTTTCCCAATCAAGGAGCGTAATCTCATCAACACACCAACAACATTAGGTACCATCTCTATACATGTAAATCAGCCCAGCCACATGGCCACAACATGCTCAAAACAGTCCATAAACACAACAACTACAACACGACACTTTATAACCTTTCCTCCATAACTATTTTCACTTTTAAGACTTGATAAACCATCAAATCAACTCAACATAAGAGATAGGATGAAGAACATATCTTATACTTGAATAAATTCAGCCACACCAACTTTCTTCAAGACCAAACTTACCACAACATCAAGTGTAGCAAAGAACAATCACGCTTCATGGACTAGTTTGGTGTAATCTTGTTAAATTCTTGATTTAATAGGCTATAAATGTTTGGGGTTGTGTTGCAAAGTTTCTAGGACTATTGAGAATGTAAAAATGCTGAATAAATGGAGTTAATGGGGGTATTTATACCCCTCATAATTCGGTTCCACCGACCTTCTCAAGTGGAACCCGCGGAAGCCATTTGACAGCTTGGAGTCTTTATCTTAAAATGGCCATAACTTTTGATCCCAATATTGTGTGAGGGTCCACGACCAATGGTTGGAAAGCCCTTTCAATTATCTATAACTTTAGTTTTTGGTCTGTTTCCAAATGCTAAACTCATAATAGTGTTTTGGCCCCTCCAAGTCAAATCATCCGAAAATGTATCCTTGAATCATCCTTTTGGAGGGGCGCCCATATTTGGCTTCGAGGGTCCTTCTAAGATTTTCTCAACTTCCCATGTACTACTCATAACTTTTCATATGTCCTTTATAAAATCCCTGTGATATGTGGGCCCCACTAACTTTTTTACGACGGCTACTTCGAAGTCCATACTTGAACCACCCAATACTTACGGATTTCAACGTATAGAACCACGGGGTGTAACATCTCGGATAACCTTCATCTTTTCCACCGCTTGTTGAATTAACTCCGGACCTATTAGTTGTATCTCTCCTACTTCAAATGGCCCCGTATGAAGCTCTATATGGAACCCGACTAGAGGGTCATCTGAATACTGGAATGATAGTTGCTGTTGTATGCAAACTCAATAAGAGGTAAATGATCATCCCAGCTACCTCCAAAATCTAGCACACATGGCCGCAACATATCTTCTAATGTCTGAATGGTGCATCTAGCTTGTCCGTCAGTCTGAGGGTGAAATGTTGACCGAGCCTCACTGAGTACCCAAACCTCCTTGGAAAGACTTCACAATTTAGTCAGAAATTGGGCTGCTCTTTCTCAATAATAGACACAGGGACATCACGAAGGCACTCTACTTTCTTTAAGATCTGACTGCATAATCTTCTTTGCGTACAGTAGTTTCGATGGTAGAAAATGAGCCGACTTCGAGAGTCTATCAACAATTACCCATATGGAGTCATATTTGTGCCGAGATCGAGGCAAGCCTACAACAAAATCCATGTTAATTACTTCCTATTTCCAAGTTGGAATTTTCATAACTTAACAATCCTCACGAACGATGTTCAATCTTTACTTGTTGATAATTGGGACAATCGGGCTACAAATTCTACTATATCCTTTTTCATTCCATCCCACCAATACATTGACTTGAGATCATGGTACATTTTGGTTGCCCCCGGATGAATAGAACACCCGGAGCAATGAAGCTTCTTCTAAAAATCACGACGTAATCCCGCAACATCCCAGACAATAAGCTCCCCCG
>NW_026722035.1:0-8176 GCF_029784015.1 Lycium ferocissimum | reverse complement strand
AAAGAGAGGTTCTAAACTCCAACGAGAGGAGGGAGTCCAGATTCGTGTGAATCAGAAATGGACCATCAAAGCAACATCATCATGTGGTCTCTTCATCTTCATTACTTTCACACCACAAACGGCACAAACAGAAGCGTGGCTGAAGAGACAGAGAGAGAAGACTCCGATTATTTAGGGTTCAATTAGGAAAGTCAAAAATGTTAGTTGGTTTTGGTTTTTCTGTTTTTGGGCCCATCCGATTTTGGGTTGGGCCATTTGAACTTCTTTTGTTTTTGCACATTAATAAAAAGTCCGGATGGGCATAATTGATTAAAAAAAAAAAACACCCTTAGTAGAATTCCAATCAAGATCAAAACATTAAGAGGATCATAAATGTTGTTTCGATTCTCAATATCCCCATTTCTCCTTACACTATGTAATAGAAAGAAGCTTTAAAATAAATATAAAAACTAGAAAAAAACTCACATTTTAAAATATCTTCAGAGGATAATTTGTTTATTTTTCTTTATTTGGTACTTAAAGACCAAGGTGAACGTACAAGCAATTGAGCCTCAAGACCCACAATTGGACTACACTAGGCGATGATATAAATTTAGGGAGTTGATTTTGACCGCAAGCCTTCAAAATTGGATTTTCAAAGGATTTCATGACTATACATTTCACTATTTTCTATCCCAAGGTAATTTTTGTTAAATCCCTAGTAAAAATTGGGAATTTTCCTGGAGGACACACACTGCAATTTTTGTTACATCTGTCTCTTCTTCTGTTCCAAATTCTTGTCACTTATGGTTATGGACCCACCTTTTTTGATATGGATCCATCACATGTTCGAAACGGAGGGAATAGTTTATGAAGACTGGCTACACATATTCTACTATAGAACAAAAAACCTGTACCTGAAAAATGAGTCAAACGGAATCTTAAATAAACTTTTCATAATTAGATATTTTTCTATCAGTAAGAAGGGATAGTTCCTATTAATTTAATTACAAAATGACATATTGTTACATAGATAATATTTTGAGTGGTTCTTCAGGAGTTTGATTTATGTGCTTAGTCCCTTTATCATAATTATGCAGTAATCTACTTTGTGAAGTACTTCTCATTCTTGACTTTTTGACCTATATATATCAACAAACTGTTATATACTGAGATGGTATCATGGATGACTAAGAGAAGGACTGAAGTAGTATTCCATGATACCATCTTAGTATATTTATATACCATGTTGATATCATAATTTGGGGGCACCTCGGGTAAATAGTTTTAATTTTTTCTGGGGGTAGGAAAGTAATGGGGGTAGGCTCGGATAATTAATTTCTTTCCAGCAGGTATAAATGATCTTTCCCCTAAAATAAATAGTCATGGAATATAAAGAGGAAATAAAAAGAATAGCACAGTTGGAACTCTACTACCTTGGCTAAATCTTTTTTTATTTGGATAAACATAATGAAACTCCAGCCATTTATTTTTTTACAGATTTGACCCGAAAAAAGAAAATACTGAATTAGAATAAATAGTCATTACCTCTAAAGAAAAAAAAAACACAATTGGAACTCCATTATTTTGACCAAAAAAAATACACTGTTGAAATAAATAGTCACCGCATCTAAAGAAGAAACAAAAAGAAATATGTAGTAAGAAATCTATTATTTGGCACAATTTTTCTGTTTGGCTAAAACAATGGAGTTCTACACAATTTTTTTTGCTATAGATTTGATCCCCAAAAAATAAAAAATATACGATCGAAACAAATAGCCATTACAGCTAAAGATTACATTTAAAAGATCTGTCGCATTGCTCGAAACTTGAAAGCTTGCCGGAAGAGATAGGGGATTTAGAAAACTTGGAGGAGCTTAATGCCCATTGTACTCTGATTTCACGACCTCCATCTTCCATCGTCAGGGGCGGAGCTAGATATAGGGGTTCGGCCGAACCCCCAGCTTTTTCGTAGACCCTGTATTTGTATTAGAAAAATTAGTAAATATAGATAATATTTACTTGCGAACCCCCATACATAAGCAAGCAAACGGTTCAGTGGCTGGGTAGTGCCTAGCGAAGTACTATCCCACTCGTGATGTAGGTTCGAATCCCGCTAGCACCCATTGCTTTTTTTTTGTTTTCTTTGATATAAAGCACTCGCTTTCTTTTTTCCCTTCTTTTTTTTTTTTTTTTTTAAATAAGGCCCCAAAAGGGGCTGATTTTATTAATATTGAAACAAAGGGTCCACAAGACAAAAAACAAAACATAAAGCAAAAAACAAAAGGGAAAGTGCATACAACGAACCACAAAAAAATGGAAATCTAAATCTATAGAAATTCTCCCATCTAAGCTCACTTATTTGAGTTTCTTTCTTCAAGATACTCCGATAGTACCCATTTAGCTCGAATGTTGCAGCTGAAGAACCCATTTTGCGTTTGTGTCATCCAGATTGTGCAAATATCCAGTACGGTATCCATTGTTATCTTCAATTTCCTCTTGTTTCTCTTTGAAATTGTTGTCTTATCCAAAGAATTGTTGTCCCTTTGTTGTTTGTTGTAGCTCAATTTCGAATTTGACATGTATGATATTTATCTACATGTATGATATTTATCTGCAAATATGAGACCAAGCTTAAGATATTTTTTTGCAAAATAAATTACTTTAAGATTGTGAACTATGATTAATTAAAGAAGTACAAATGCTGTTTTTAGATGAGTCTACACTAAGATTATTTGATTGTTAAATGTTAATAGCCTTTAAAAGCTATGGTGAACTACAGCAGATTTATATTGCTTTTGTATGCTCTCCAAAATTTGAAGTGTAATTTGTGTTTTCTTGACTTTTAGGATCTTTAAGCAAAAGTCAAGATGATCACGAATTTCTTCAAGCCTCAAGCTCCTTCAAATACTATTCCTAGCTCTCCTTTGCCAAGTTCTCATTTGCCAAGTTCTTCGTCGCCTGTCAATCTTTTCAATGCATCGGATAATGACAAAGTGTTGGCTGATTTGGATCTTAAATCAGATCCTGCTGAAAGAAAACAAATGTCAAAATTTTCTCCTAATATACGTGACCGAGTGAGGAGATATTACATACTAAAGAAACCTTGCCAACCTGAAGAATTTAAATTTCCAAGTAGAGATATTGGAGGAGAATTGCGTCGTTTTAATCCCGATTGGTTTGACGATCCATATTCTCAATGGTTAGAATATAGTGTTAAAAAAGATCGCATTTTGCTTATGTTGTTACTTGTTTAAAATGAGCTTGGAGGATATGGAAGAAAAGTAAGTGATGCTTTCACAACGAAAGGTTTTCGAAATTGGAATAAAGGTATAGAAAGGCTTAAAAAGCATGTGGGAGAAGTGAATAGTGTTCATACTCGATGTTTCATGATGATGCTAGATTTGATGAATCAAGAACAATCTATTCTAACTTCATTTGACAAGCCTTTCGAGAAATTTAAAGGTGATTATCGGGTTCGCTTGAATGCTTTAGTTGATGTGATAAGGTATCTTTTAAAAGAAGGAATGCCTTTCCGGGGTCACAATGAGTGTGTAACTTCTACAAGAAGGGGTCATTTTCTAGATCTCTTAAAGTGGTATGCCGATAAGAAGGAAGATGTGAAAAATGTGGTACTAGAAAATGGCTCTTGTCTTGAGATGTGTAAACAAGGAGGGTAAAGTTATTGAGCGTTTTCTTGGTCTTGTTCATGTGAAAGATACATCTGCAAAGTCATTGAAAGAAGCGATCTATTCTTTGCTTTTAGACCATTCTTTGAGTCGATCTCAAATACGGGGACAAGGTTATGATGGAGCTAGTAACATGCAAGGAGAAATTAATGGTCTTAAAACTCGATTACCGAAAGATAATTCTTCGGCATATTGCGTACATTGCTTTGCTCATCAATTGCAATTGACTTTCTTGTAGCCGTTGTAAAAAAACATCATGATGTGAATAATTTTTTTGACATTCTTGCCAATGTTTTAAATATCGTTGAGGTTCTTTTTAGGGAGATGCTTCGAGATGATCAAGCTGAAAAATTAGAGGAATTACTAGTGCTCGGTGAAGTTCATACGGGAAGTGGATTAAATCAAGAACTTGGACTTCAAAGGCTGTGATACCCGTTGGGAATCTCATTTTAAGATAGTACGTAACTTCATTTCCTTATTCTCATCAATTGTGTATGTACTTGAGTTCTTGCAAATGAGGTGCAAATTATCATGAGAAAGCAATGGCAAAAAGTCTAGTGGAAGACATTAGATCTTATGAGTTTATCTACATGTTGCATTTGATGTTGAAAATTTTGGCGATTACATATGATTTGAATATGGCTTTGCAACGAAAAGATCAAGATATTGTTAGTGCTATGAAGCTTGTTGATTTCACAAAAAGAAAATTGCAATCAATGAGGGAATCTGAATGGAATTCTTTGGTAGAAGACGTCTCCTTATTTTGTGAAAAGAATGGTATTATGATCCCTGAAATGAATGAGAAGTATGGTCTTGGAAAGTCGAAGCGTAAAAGCTCAAGTGTTATATATTCTCATCATTTGCGTGTGGAAGTTTTTTATGCTGTTATTGATTTGCAACTTTCAGAGCTTAACAATCGTTTTAGTGAAGTGAATACTGATCTACTTCTTGGCATGGCTAGTTTGAGTCCCGAGAATTCTTTTGCAAATTATGATAAAAACAGGATCATGAAGCTTGCTACTTATTATCCAAATGAGTTCGGTGCTTCCAAGCTTGATGATCTTAGTTTTGATCTTGACAATTATATTTACTATGTGAGAGAAGTGGACAAAGCTTTTTCAAATTTGAAAGGACTTGGAGATCTTTCGATGGCGTTGGTTAAATCAAATATGCACAAGACATGGGGACTTGTTTATTTGCTTGTGAAGTTAAGCTTGATATTACCTGTGGCTACTGCAACAGTGGAAAGAGCTTTTTCCTCAATGAAGTTTATTAAAAATGACTTGCGAAGTAGAATTAGTGATGGCTTTTTGAATGATTGTTTAGTTTGTTATATAGAGGATGAAGTATTTGAAAGTGTACCTAATGATGCGATCATTGATCGTTTTCAAAAGATGACAACTCGTCGAGTGCAATTGTAATGATAATGCTTATATTTATGTAGTGTATAAGTAGTTTGTCGCCTTTTTGAATATATTAAATACCGATACTTGTTCGTTAGTTTAACGGTTGTTATACATTAGCTTGAGGTCGTTGTCCTGTCTTATGATTCGAACCCCCAGACTTGAAATCCTGGCTCCGCCTCTGATTACATGAAGCCAACTTTTATCGTTACTCCAAGTTTATCAATATACGCCTGACCTTACCCCTATATTATTAATGCAACGTTTCAGCCAGAATCATGTATATACATGCAAAAAAGTTTTAATTAGCGTTAATATAATCATTTTCAACTATTTTGAATCCAGTGACTAAATTTGAATTTGCGGGAATAGTAACATCATCGGTGGCTAATAAAGTATACACCTATCTATATTATTTTAAAAGTATGAATATAAGTGATAGTTGATCAAAATATCTTTCAAATATTGAACGATTTTTATACCCTTAATTATTTTGATACTTTAAACAACACTACAGAAGGAAAGGACATATTTGGAATAATGCACGTTAGGATAAAAAATGGTAGTAGACTAAGAATTTAACTCATGATAATAAACTTGAATCCTATTAGAAACTTAATTAACTCACGTTATCTGAATTTTTTGGACAACAATGACAGTTTGACTAATTTAGGGTTCCAAGTGAATAGTGAAAGCAATAGGAATTTGAGTTGGAGAAAATTTTAAAAAACATATGTGAAGATAACTAATGAAGCAAAAAAACAATTTTGAAATATTTAATAACCATGCTCCAACTTTGTTCTCAACAATATAAGAGCACTTCATGTATAATCTTGGTTCTAATTTTTCATGTATAATAATATTTGACAATACGTGTTCTGATTGTTTACTCTAACTTTTACTGCCTTGCGGTATTCTTGCGTTTCAAAAATTAATAATTCCATAATCAATAGAAAAACTATTATTTCAATTAAGTGAAAACTTGATTCTATGACAAAGAATCTCTTGATTCTATGACAAAGAATCTCTCATTAACCAAAATCAACGAGCCTCTCTGTTGAAAGTTTAGTACTTTTCAAAGAGATACATAAGACAATTAGAGGAGATCCGCTCATACTATTATAAATTTCTACAAATACTTGAAGCTAAAAATCTGATGAAAACACTTATTAATTATTTTAACTTTTTTGATAATTATATTTTAATATTTTTATACTTCATAGAGGATGTAAATGTCAAATTTTTATATTATATTTATATAAGTGTTTGATTTTAAAAATATAGAGAATATGCAAAATTGACTCATATTATAGGAATGTGTAATGTAATTAAAACTATATGGTCGGGTAGAGTCAATGGGAAATGACATAGGGAAAAGGGAGAAAAGGGAAAAAAGGATATCCACATAAGAAATTTAATGCTCTTGCCAGAATTTTGATATCCCACATAGACGATCATTGAGAAAAAGAAAAGAGCATAAAACGAACGAACCGTTTAGCTTATTCTGACAATCAAAAGAAAATCATAAGATTTCATGTATGATGGAGATGGGGATCTAATATTCAAGTTGCAAAACTGAAGTCCATTATGTGTTAAATTTATTGCAGAGTGCAGTTGATGTCGTGTCTGTGTTTAGGACTAAAATCTGTAGAATTGAAATGATATGATAGATAATGGTTTTAAGGACCAAAACTTTCTATAACTGAGTGGTTGGTTAATATGCAAGTTCAATTTAGATATTATCTAATTATAATTCTGATATTTTTTATAATGCTTTTTTTTTTTTTTTTAATTCAAAGCACTTGCGAATAATTGACATGATATTAACGTGTATGGCACATTCATAGAAACCAGTTTACTAAAAAGCACTTATATAAATGTCATGCTCTTTTTCTTTCCCTCCATGCAGGTTTGATACTAGATTTTAATTTTTACCTAATTGTGCCACAAAATGAAAAAACAATTGCATCCAACGTTATTTCATTTACTTCTCTGATAAGGAGCGGAGAATACGTGTCAGTGAAAAAGGGCAAAAGTAAACTGTTTTGCAAACCACACGAACAAATGTGTTTCCATGTTGTAAAGACGAGGGCATGGTTAATCTCAACTTTAAATGGAGGGAAAAAAATAGACCATTTTGAAAACCACAAAAATAATTTTGGGGCATAATATACAGGTAGACATCTTAAGCTGGCTTCAATAGGCAACTAAATACTCCGACTTTAAGAATGCACATCTAAACACCTCAACTAGTCTCAACTGTGTCTCGTGGACACTCATACCGACGTGACACATAAATTTTATGCTTTAGCATGATCATTTGTAAGTTATTTTTGAACCGATGTGAACACGACCGTGATGTCTAGATGTACATTCTCAAAGTCGGAGTATTCGACCGCTGGAAGCCAAGTTGAGGTGTCTATCTATGTATTATGCCTAGTTTCGGACTTTTCCATTTTTTTGTTTTGCATTCTATCCATTTATAATTGCTACTACTATTTACCCCTTAATCCATATTTTTCTTTTTCTTTGCAAAATCATTAACATAATTCATTTTATCCTTTTAAAATGACCGCCTCCTTCCCCCCCAAAAAAATAAAAATAAAGGAGAAGAAGATGTTAATTAAGTTAGAGAAAGGGAAAGAGATCCAATTGGAATTTTTTATTGGAACAGAATTACAAGGTATCCCAATTTTTGTTAATATTTTCTTCCTCCTCCTCCTATACTCTCTCTTTTTTGAATTCATTTTTGTTGATTCTTCTTTTCCCAAAAAGAAAGAATAAGACTTTTGTTTTCACTTCCATCTGCACAAAGAAAAGTAGGACCCATAGTGCTTCTAAAGTCAAAGTCGCCTGCTTTTGGTGACTAAAAAAGTCATTAACATATTTTACAATTTCATGAATAAATTAGCCAATAATGATTAAGGAGAGGGCCAAGTGATTCACTTTCAGAAAGTCCCTCTTTTCTCTCTCTCTAATTTGTAGCTTCATGGGCTTGTACTTTTAGCTTTCCATTGTGTACATATTACAGTGGACTTTTGGTGCAGGGAGGGTAGCTGGTCTTTGAAGTAATTTCCAACATACTTCTATTAATGTTCTTATCTG
>NW_026722034.1:0-8123 GCF_029784015.1 Lycium ferocissimum | reverse complement strand
CTTTGCTAGTATAGTTAACCATGGCAAACAACAATCATCCTCTTTTCATCTTTCTCATAGCCGCTTGCTCTTACCTTTTACGTCCACTCGCATCGTCCACCCGGCTTATTTGTATTATTCGAAGTGAAGGGATTTCTACTTTCGGTATCATCGCTTCAGCGATACTGTAATAACAGAATGGTGGCTCCACGAAGTCACAATTCGTAGTGCGGTATCCCAGCAATATATAAGGCGATTGTTCATGCCAGTCTTTGTAGTTATCCATCATCTTTCGAAGGATTTTCTTGATGTTTTTGTTGGCGGCTTCTACAGCCACATTCATTTGTGGTCGATATGCGGTTGAATTCCGGTAGGTGATCTAAAACTGTGCACACATGTCTCTCATCAAGTGGCTATTCAGGTGTTATATCCCGTATTTTGAGCAACGGGACAACTTGAGCGAACTATGAGAAGTTAGGGACAAGGCCATCCCGAGAGACTCCCGTTTGTTTTAAAGGCTTAAATTGTGTATGATTTTAACGTCTTGACAAGGGTAAGAAAACGCTTGGAGGAATTTTTCCATTTTAGTAAGTATGCTATTTTTTTGGAAGATTGGAAAATTCAAAAAAAAAAAAAAAAAAGAGGCACCATGTGGCCGGCCACCTAGGGGTGGGCCATGGCCACATGGATGGTGAGAATTTGGTGTATTAAAAAGATGACTTAGTCATCTTTGTTCCATACTTCATCATTTCTAGAAAATTCAAGAAAAGAAAAACTTGGAGGAGAAGGAGAAAGGCCATCCACGGCCAAAGCTCTCAAAATTCAAGACCAAAAATTGATTTCAAAAAAATAATTTCTCTTCTAGTTTTCCCACCAATTGAAGGGTGCTTATTAACGTGGAAGTGTCGTTGGAAGCGTTAGATCGCTCATTTTCTCTATCTACTAACTTTGGACAAGTTGAGAAGTTGTGAAGGAAGGTAAGTTTAATCTTGTGTTTTATGCGTTATGAAGGGTTTATATGTGTTGTTGTATGCTAAAATGAATGAAATTATGGAAATATTGCATGTTGGAGTGAAACCGGCCATATGTAGTTTTGGACCGTGTGTGGTGTGGAATGTGTAGGAACAATGAATTAAGTGATTTGAGCATGCTTATGTGTGGTTGTAATGTGTAGAAAATGAATGGAAATCATGAAATGTGCATGGAGGGTGTGTTGGCCGAATGGTCACCCTTTTGTGTAGTAAGAATAAATAAATTGTCGTTTGTATTATTGTTGTCGTCGTTATGGATATTATGAGGAAAAATGTAAGTTTGATGACTTAAAGACATGTTATGTTAGTTATGGGAGGATTTGGAAGTTTATGTGGATTTTATGCAAATTTTACCTTTATGAATATTGCATTGTTAGTACGTGGATTAATGTTGTAAATCATGAATTTGGAAGCTAAGAATGTGTTGGTGTTGCTTTTCTTGTTTGGAGATGAATTGAGGAGATGGAGTATAGTTTGAGTTGTTTGGAAAATTTTGTGAATTGTTTGAAATGTTCTTGAATATTGGTTTTGATAGTTTTGAATTAGTAATCAAATGTATAAATGTCGATATTCGCTTGCCAATGCAAGTAGTTTGAGGTAAAGTTATCGGAATATTATGAATGTTGTTGAATTATCTAGAAAAGAGCCATTAAGGTTAGAATGTATTTTCGGAAGGACAGTTGATGTCGTAGCTTGCTGGTTTGTTGCCGTTGAAATTTGTACGTCAATTCGGGATGCTATATGTATGTGGAAGAGGCCGCCCAAATTGTTATAGAACAATATTATTAAGCTTGAAATTTGTGTTCCCATGAATAGTAACCGGTCAATGTGACTATTTGCGCATTTTTGATGCAATCCGGGAAGTGAATTTGAAAGGCGTAAGGGGCATATAAGGTATGTAAAGCTCTCCCATTTCTTCTTTTGGCACGCTTTAGACGTACTAGGCTCGAATTTGGACCTTGGGGACAACTCTACTTCCTCGAATTTAATGCCCAAAAACAAATTTACTTTCATCTCGGTAAGAGGAATCATGAAAATTGTGCGAATAGTTAGAAAGATTGTTTGAACCTAGGACTTGTGTATTGAGAATCCGAATATCTTAGAATCTTTATGAATGACGTTATGAAGTTCAATATATGTAATTTATATACGCCACCTCATTTGGTGAGTAGGCCCACTTTGTCCGGTTATTTCTTATTAACCCGTTTGAACTACTTTTGAATTAAAAATTAAGAGATATTTTAAACTACCTTTCCAACTCCTAAATATTAACGATATAATTATTTATTTGAATCATATGACCTACTTTGGGAATTGTAACTACCTTAGGGAGGTTAGTTTGGTACAAAACTTTCTGATCTCCGAAAGGCTCATGCTCTGGTTGTTATCAAATGTTTGCTATAAGGTCTATCATCCAAGTTATGATGATCGAGTCTCTACAAAATATTATATGTTTGGTATTGCATATGGTTTTCTCGCACTATGCAGCTTCGTGCAAGTTTATCGCTCTTTCACCGAGTCCGGGCCGGGTATGTAATCGTGCACGGTCTCATTGCATTGTTCACCGAGTCCTCACAGAGGGCCGGGTACGCTATGCACATATACATATATGATGATCAGATGGTGTGATGATATGGGGATGGCGGCCGGGATGGGCGTTTGATAATCCTATTCACCGAGTCCACAGGAGGGTCGGGGACAAGATATGCGTGATTGCATGATTTCATGATTGCTATATATGATGTTTACATGACTTTACTTACCGAGTCCCTCCCCGGAGGGCCGGGAACGTTGTATGTATTTGATGATTTGATGACATGATATGGATATGCATGAGATATAATTCTTGTGCAGTGTTGATTCCACGATTTCTATATTTATTTTGATAAAGTCCGGTTCGAACGGGTTTTAATTATCAGTATTCTGTGCTTTACATACTCGGTACATTTCGTGCGACCCCGCTCCCAGGGGCTGCGTTTCGTCGCCGCGCAGGTACCGACGCTGATGAGGATCCGCTGCCTAGGCCATCTATCTTGGTTTCGGGAGTGCTCGGCTTCTTCCGGAGTCATACATTTTGGTATATATTTTCTTTAATACATATGTATATTATTATTCGAAGTACGACGGCCCCGTAAAATCATATGATTTCGTTATTCGTAAGGAGGCACGTGGACATGTATGTGGTTATAGCTATATACGTACGGCGTGTGTGTACTATATGTATAGGCGGTTTATCCACCGCGACTCTTGTCGCTCGCATATATATGTGTATATGAATGTGGTGGCCACAGGTGGCCTTTGTTGGTATTTTACGCGTGCGGGTAAATTACGGTTAGTAAGAAAATAGAGGAACTGCGCCTAATTTTTTTGAGTTACTAATTTTTGGCTTATGGTAATGTACGGGTGTCTGATCTAAGGCCGGCGGCCACGACCTCTCGGGGTTGGGTCGTGACATCGAGTTCCATTGTGACCGTTATGATTGGTCGATGTCAATCGACATATATGATTTTGTTGTATAAAGCCTTGTGCACCACTTTCTTGACGATGAATAAGATGCTTACTTCCCCGCTTGGTGAAGTAGTCTATAGCGACCAAGATGAGCTACGTTTGTTTGATGCGGTTGGCTCAATTGGTCCTATAACATCCATGCCCTGACGACGAATGACCAAGGTGATGTCATAGCATTTAGTTCTATTGAAGGACTTTGTCAAGTCTCGGTGAATGCGACATTTGTGGCATTTACTCGATAAGCTTTGCTACAAAATTTTCCATGGTCATCCGAATAACCTATTCTCAAGATTTTCTTTGCTAGCATGAATCCATTAAATATTAGGTCCCGCAGTTCTGGCATGCACTTCTTCAATCCATTTTGTAGCTTCGAAAGAATCAACACATCTAAGCAATCCCAGGTATGGAGTTCTTTTGTACAGGACATCCTTGTTGAGGAAGAAACCATTTGCTAACTTCCTGATAGTCCTTTTCTGATTTAAACTGATACCTTCGGGATATTATCATTTCTCCAAGAACATTTTAATGTCAACGTACCAAGGTTTTCCATGGCCTCTAGAAGCTTACAAGAGCACGATTAGTATCGTTGATCTTTAATTTCAACTTTGACAGGATTAATGTATCTACTGTCGGGATGCTGGATCATGGATGCTATTGTTGCTAATGCATCGGCGAATTCATTCTGAGTTCTTGGTATATATTTGAACTTGACTTCTTGGAAACGATCTGCTAATCTTTGCACACGTCCAACGTATGGTATGATATTTTCATTTTTATTGCCCATTCTCCTCGAATCCTGATGGATTAGCAAATCAACCAATTACACGAAGAATCTTTCACATCCATGTCGAGAGCTAAACGTAGACCCAAGACATGTACTTCATATTCAGCCATGTTGGTGAAATTGAAACTTAACTTGGTCGCCTTTGGATAACATTGTTTGAGTACGAAACCAAGATCGACTCCGATTCCCGATCCTTTAAAATTATTTCCATCCGTAGTATACTTTCCATGCCGATTCATCTTCACCTTCCTCTTCAACTTCCCATTATTTCTTCATCCGGGAAGTAAGTCCATAAAGGTAATCGGGATTGTCATCTACCGGTTTTCACCGCGATAGGTACGCAATACTGCCTCTTATTTATTTCCAGGCGACGTCTGATATTGAACTCACTTAAAAGCATTTGCCATTGGCCGGCTTCTATAGGCATGGGTTGGCGAAAAATGTACCTTAGTGGATCCATTCTTGAAATTAGATGAGTCGTGTAGGCAGCCATATAATGTCTTAGCTTCTGAGATACCCAGGTTAGAGCACAACACGTCTTTTCCACCAAGGAGTATCTGGATTCGCAAGGTGTGAATTTTTTACTGATGTAATAGATGGCTCTTTCCTTCTTGCCCTTCTCGTCGTTTTGTGCTAACATGCATACGAAAGGATTTACGTCTGCAGGCATGTATGGCGGCAAGGGACCTCCGTACTTGGTGTGACCAAAACAGGTGGATTTGACAGGTATGTTTTGATTGTGTCAAAGGCTATCTGACAGTCTTCCGTTCATTTGGTTGGAGCACCTTTCTTGAGAAGCTTGAGGATTGGTTTACATGAATCCACGTAGTGGAGCGGGGCGATGAAGGCGTCCAATGTAATTCAACCTTCCTAAGAAACTCATGACCTTTTTCTTTGTTCTAGGGGGTGGTAGCTCTTGGATTGCTTTGATCTTGGTGGGATCTAACTCGATACCCGACGATTGACTATGAACCCTAGTAATTTTCCAGTAGGCACTCCAAATGCACATTTTGCATGATTCAACTTCAAATTATACTTACGGAGTCTGTCAAAGAATCTTCGTAAATGTTCAAGGTGGTTCTCACCTACCCGGGATTTGATGACGCGTCGTCAACTCAATCTCTTTATGCATCGTATCATGAAAGACAACGATCATTGCGCTCGTATGACGCGGGAGCATTCTTGAGTCCGAAAGACATTACAGCAATGATATACTCCCCACGGTGTGATGAATGTCGTCTTTTGAGCAGCATCCGATGATAGCACAACGTATGGAAATCACGGAATGTACCTCGTAGCAGCGCGATTATCAATGAGTATGTGGATATTTGGGAGCGAAAAATTATCTTTTGGGCTAGCGTGGTTGAGATCAGGGTAGTCCACACAAATCCTTATCTTCCCATCTTTCTTTGGTACCAGAACTATGTTTTCTAACCATGTTCGGTATGGTGTCACCTCAACGACCCCCGACTGAATCTATTTTTCTACTTAACTTTAATTAATCTTGCGACGTCGGGCTTAAATTTTACTTTGATTTTCTGCACATCGGGGCAAATTCTTTGAGGATTGGCAACCTATGGGCAACAATATTCGTACTCAAACCTGGCATATTGGCGTATGACCAAGCGAAAACATCCTCATACTCTTTGTGGGGGCTCAAGTACCATAACTTTCTCGAGCTTAAAGTCAAGTGCACACTTATTCTAGTCTCCGTTACCAACTCATCACTTCCTAGATTAACTGTACATTCCTCTAGGTTTGGCGTGGGTACGGTTCTCATATTAACTTCTTCGATATCTATTAACCCCTACGGATTTAGTTGTCTCTTCTCCTTGATCATCATTTTGTTCCATTAGTATCATTTCACTTGCTTTGTAAAATGTCATGACATTATTTGTGGCCTCTGTATTATTACTGTAAAACAAAATAGCATGGTTGTTAATCATGTAAAAGCAATCTCAATTATGCATTGATATATAGTCACATTAAAATTATATATACTTATATAGGTGAAGTAAAACAATTTTGTTTTATTGCAAATTTTGAGCCGTTTTCATTGAATTTTTTTTTAAAAAAAGTTCAGTACAAACAACAGTCCTGGTTCAGAATGGGACATCGAACCATTTCCATTATTAACCAACACATAAATGAAAAGGTGATAAGCCGGGCCTCAAAGCCGACTTTCGCCGTTTTTCCTAAAAAATGAGCATTCTTTCTACCGCAGAGTGAACAACGGGGTAGAAGTCCATCCACATGTTGTCTCTCCAGGTTCGGCGGGGTGAATCTCTAATAGCTTCGAAGCATTCTTCCAATGATGGTGATGCATTCTCCTTCCCAAAACGAGCGTCCGCTTAAACCTGCTTACGGATGGCCGCCGTTGTGGCCCAATAGGCATGTTGTGAAGGATTGGTAGAGATGAGGGAATGGATTTCTCATTTCAATGGAACCTCTCGGCCCATACTCTGATTTCTCTTCTTCTGCCTGACATGGCTCGTATCTAACCCCAAATCGGTATTTCCCATATTTGATACCTACTGGTTCTCTGATTCCTTGCAAGTTCTTTCCCAGACCTTTACCGGGTTCAAACCTAGTCCTTACCATAGTGGTAGCAACCATCTTGTGGACCGGCGGCATAGGGATATCTTTATCATTTCCTACCGTATCATGGCTAGCTCGACGATGTGAAAATCGGCACCGCTAGTGATCTCTCTATGAGCGGTAGAGTTATCTGGATAATTATGGGCAACTACTTTCTGAATCACGACTTCTGATCATTCCGTATGAATTTGAGAGATTGATGTAACGAAGATGCTACAACTGACGTGCAACGAGTCGGCCCAAGTCGGCGAGGTTATAGCTTGTTTTGATGTCCATGATGACAAATATCACGACCCAACCAAGTGGCCGTGACTAGTGCCGAGATGGACACTGCGTATACGCTGTTAACTATAATCATCCTGACCAGCATAATAAAGAACATATATATAAAAAAGCGAATGTCGTCTCGAAAGCTCAATATATATACCGGGGGGGGGGGGGGGGGGGGGGGGGGGGGGGGGGGGGGGCACATACGACATCCCAAAAACATATATACATACGCAAGCCGACAAGGAGGCACGCACGCCCTGAATGGGAACGTCCCACAACATAAGTCATACGAACAGACGGGGAAACTATATACAACCCGCGTATGTCACATTACCTCTAAGAGTGACAGCCGGTAACATGACGGGATAGGACCCTTCGTACTCCTGGATAAGCATATATATATGAGATGCGTACCAAAAATCTAGGCTCGAGGAACAAGGGAGCACTCCAAGATAGGTGAATAGATATCCTAAGGCAGGCGGATCACGAAACGAGCATCGTACTGTGACGGGCATGGAAACGCGGCTCCTGAAGAAAGGGGTCGATGGAATATGTCTTGAGCATGTAAAACATGAAATATAGTGAACGGGATCATGCGGAAATAAGGAGTGTAGAAAACTAGTACAATAACCGAGAAAACCACAAGGCTTACCTTTGAACATAAATCATACGTGTCGATATCATACTGACCCGTTATGGGACTTAGTGGCATAATTAGTGTCATCCATGCGTATGCATATATAACGTGTCCGGCCCTCTAGTGAGGGACTCGGTAAATGAAATCATCATATACGTGTGCATATAACGTGTCGAGGCCTACAGTGAGGGACTCGGTGAATAAAGTCATCATATGCCATCCTGGTACCGCCATCCCCGCATCATCATATTATCATGTCATCATATCATCATATATATATACATATAACATGTCCGGCCTTTGAGGGGCTCGGTGA
>NW_026722033.1:0-8027 GCF_029784015.1 Lycium ferocissimum | reverse complement strand
AAGGGAAACATGTTTCAGGGGCCCCCCCGGTCCCCGGGTTTATCATCCCACCCGGGAACGAACCCGGGTTTTATTTCCCCGAAAGGGCGACCCGGATTGTTGGGGCGCCATGATACCATATGACCGTACAAGCATGCATGGCATCCGCCCTCGGGGCACTTATATGCACAGGTTACCTCGTTATCCGATGATATGTCTTCTGTGTTTCCATGCAGATATTGCTCATACGTACGTGTTATTCCTTTATCTCACTACGTGATATCCCGTTGTTGTTCACGCTTATATCTCTTACTATGTTGCTACTCCGCCTTACATGCTCGCACATAGCTCGTACCGACCCCTCTTCTTCGGGGGTAAACAAGTTAAGCCATGCCGCGCGTGTGTGCACCCGCACAAGCTAAAGCTAGCATGAAGGTGTCCAAATGGAGTTGGTGGGGCTCCACTTGTCCCGTAGCATCGCCGAGTCGGAATATATGTGTGCCATGATGTTTTGTTCGGAGTTAGAAACTTTACGTACGCCGCGAGTATCGGGGGTTGTCGGGGTGTAAGCGGCTCCAAAGCACTCGATATGTTATTATGTTTCGTGCCCGTAGTCTTATATGACAGTCGCATTTTTTTAAAAAAAAAATGTTCTATGTATTCATTTCTAAATTGATTCATAAATTCATATGTGTAACCAAGAGTTAGCGGTTCGCCGGCTCCTCGAATAATGGGTCGGGTGCCCATCACACCCTAGTAAGACCGGGTGACATCAGAGGGCGTTGCACTTATTGACCCTACCGAGGTGACACAAGAGACAAACTCGAGAGCACCTACTAGAGCAAAGGATCGCCGATGGGTCCCATGCAGCCGAGGGTTCAAGAGCTTAGCACTTGGACCCTCCAGCACTCGTGGTTAAGCCGGGACTCGGGGATCCATAGAACTTTATAGATAAGCTTCAGCGTATTTTTAGGGTTATGCATGCTATCGAAATGGAGACTGCAGAGTTAGCGGCTTTCAGGCTTCGTGATATAACGGTCTTATGGTATGAGCGGTGGGAGCATGCCAGAGGTCCTGAGGCACCTCCCCGGCATTGGTCTGAGTTTTTAGAGGCCTTTTTTATCATTATTTGCCTTTGGAGATACGAGAGGTGAGGGTAGACCAGTTCTTAACCGTCCAGCAAGGTAGTTCTAGCGTTCGTGATTATTGTCTCAGATTTGATTCCTTGGCCAAATATGTTCCATCCTTCTTTGATTCATCGAGGGACAGGATCTACAGGTTCATAGCAGGTTTGCACCCCGACTATGTCGAGGCTTGTACCACTGCGGCGGTGAGTGATAATATGGACATTGCTCGTATCCAAGCATTCGCACAGAGCTGTGAGGATCGTAGATGTCAGCAGTGGGGGGCTGAGAGCATAGAAAGGGAGTATCATAAGAGGGCTAGGACTAATGGTCAACAGGGTGAGAGTAGGGGGAGTTTCAAACCCCAACACCAGAGTAGGGCATTTAGGTCACCATTAGCTCAGTCTCAGGGATATAGATCGGGGTATTATATTCCATCTGGACCAGGTGAGAGTTCCCGTATGTCTTGGTCACAGCAGCAGAAAGGTCCGAGGCAGGCTAGATCACTACCACCGCAGTGTGGTAATTATGGCAGAGCACACTATGGGCGATGTCAGTGTGGATTGAGAGCTTGTTATACATGTGGCAGCCTAGATCATTTCATGTGGGACTGCCCACAGAGGAGACCTACTGGTATGGTGCAGCCGACGAGTTCTATAAACGGTGGTCATCGGCATACGTGCATCCTCCCCGGGGCGCGGGACCCGCCCTTCGGCGAGGTAGGCGAGGAGATAGGGGAAGAGAGCCCGGTGCAGTGTGTGCTCCGAACCGCATTTATGCTTTGACAGGTCATCAGGACTTGGAGTCCTCACTAGACGTGGTGATAGGTACATTAACAGTCTGTTCATATAGCGTTTATGCATTGATAGATCCGAGGTCCAATTTGTCCTATGCCACTTCACTTATTGCGAGAAAATTCGGTATAGCGCCAGGATTGTTGAATGAACCATTTTCTGTGTCTACACCTATTGGTGAGCCTATTATTGCTAGGAAGATTTATCGTGGTTGTTCTGTAGTTGTTTATGGTAGTCAGACCATAGCAGATCTTATAGAGTTACAGATGGTCGACTTTGACGTCATTATGAGAATGGATTGGTTAGCTTCCGTTTATGCTAGTGTAGGGTGTTAGATGAAGACTGTCACGCTCCACTTTCCAAATGAAACATCTTTGGAATGGAAGGGCAATACGGCTTCACCGAAAGGTAGATTCATTTCCTATCTCAAGGAGAAGAAGATGATTTCTAAGGGACGTATCGATCATATAGTTCGAGTCCAGGATACAGAAGAAAAACTTCCAACCCTTTAGTCCGTTCCTGTAGTTAATGAGTTCCCAAATGTGTTCCCAGATGAGCTTTAATATCTCTCGCTAAAGCGAGAAATTGACTTCGCTTTATATGTACTACTGGGTACTCAGTCGATATCCATCCCTTCTTATAGGATGGCCCCTGCTGAGTTGAAGGATCTATTGGAGAAGGGCTTTATCAGACCTAGTACGACACCATGAGGAGCCCCGGTATTGTTCGTAAGAAAGAAAGATGGTTCGCTACGGATGTGCATCGACTATAGGAAATTGAATAAAGTGACGATTAAGAATAAGTTTTCACTTTCGAGGATAGATGATTTATTTGATCAATTGTAGGGGCTAGATATTTCTCGAAGATAGACTTGAGATCGGGATATCACCAGGTCAGGATTAGAGGGAAGGACATTCCGAAGACAACATTTAGGACTAGATATGGCCATTTCGAGTTCCTTGTTATGTCTTTCAGGTTGACTAATGCTCAGTACGTATTCATGGACCTGATGAATTGTGTATTTAGACCCTTCCTGGACCTGTTTGTGATTGTGTTTATAGACAATTATTACACCTCAAAAAAATTTCCGTTAACGTACAACGAATAGGCCAATTAAGGACATGATATATACGACGTTTTGATAAGCAAGAAATAGCAATTGATGGTCCTAATTAAGATTTCCAAAGACATTCGAGTTAAAGAAAGAAAGTTGTCAAGGAAAGCGAGTTATAAGTTGTGTATCGGGCAAAGTTACGAGTATCGAGTTAATGATGTTTTAATAATGTTTTGGAGAAGAGTTATAACGTCCCCTAGATTTCTAATGAAGTAAAAAACAAGTGTTAAAAAGGTTCCATAAGGATTAGAGATCAAACGAAACAAAGGGAACAACTTCGGTGGAACTGTGAGTTCCACGGACAGCACCATGATCCACGGACCGTGGATGGATCCGTGGAACTGCCAGGAGAAATGGTGGCTGGCTGGTCGTGAACCACGACTAGTTCCAAGGCCAACACAAGGTTCCACGGACCGTGGAACAGTCCATGGAACTCCAGACAACTGAAATGTTCCAAGTCTTTAAATGTAATCTCCACTTCATTTATTTCATTTCCACCAACTTCTTCCACCTCTCAAGACCTCTAGAACCTTCCATATATTTCATCCACAAGAAAACCAAGGAAATCAAAGATCAATAGCAAGAATTGAAGTGAATCAAGTGTATGGAACCTCACTAAAGTCATCCAACTCAAGAAATCTCAAGAAAGGTGAAATAGGGTTTTGGTGCTAAAAGAATACTTCCACTCAAGGCTTATTTCTACGTTATCTAAGGTAAGTTTCATGGTATTTTCATGATGTTTGAAGTGTTAATAAGTTGAAACACTTGGATTGTAGAAGAATATAGAAAATGGGTCATAAAATGGGTGAATAGTGCTATTGTTGAGTGGTAGTTCGAATGAATCATAAAAATGGACATGTTGAGATTATAAATACGTTTTAAATGACATGTAGGACATGGAATAAGTATTGTATGAGAAAGAACACGATAGTGAACCTTGGTCATGATTATGGCGAATTGCAGTGATATTATGAAATGAGAATAATGTAAATGAATGACGATTGTTGTTATGATATTATGATTGATGTTATGAATGTTGGGAGATGATACGGAATATGGAGGAAAGTAGTATAAACAAAGGAAATGCTACCCAATTTTCTCTAGCTTTAGTAAGTACGTTCTTATGATCGTTTAGCTAATGTCGCTACGAATTCCCTTGAAGGTATAAACAAGTGCATTAAAGGAGAATGAGCAAGCAATAGAATAACTAAACGACAAAGGTATGTAAGGCTCAACCTTTCTTCCTAAGGCATGAATCTTATGCATGATTTTCCTCCTTCTTCGTGGATTTCCTACATTCCGAAAGACTAAGAGCCTATGTTCATGAATAGTCATATGAGATAAGAAATACGCTATGAGTACGATGATGAAAATGATAAGTTTAAGCCGGAAGATTCTAGAGATTACGATATGATGTAGCTACGAAGTTAATGATGTTGACTACGATCCATTGATGTTTCCCTCATGTACACTCACCTTAAGTGTAGTCCCTTCTAGGTGAGATATAACGACTGTGATTACTCCATAACATAATCGGGGGTCCACAACTGTTACATCCGGCATTTTTGCGTATTCGAAAGTTTGGAAGTAACCTTGACTTACAAGGAATAAGGTTATGTTTGGAATTTTTTTTTAATATGTGTACGCCGGTTATGGAAACTGGAATGCGGAAACAATGGAAAAGGCGTAAGGGCAAATTTAGAATTTTGAAAATTTGTTTCGGGAAGTACAAAACAAGAATTATAAGGAATTGGGCTCAAAGAAAAACAAGAGAAATTAAGGCCCAATCCATATAGTGGCCGGCCATGGTGCCATAAAATAGCCAAGCCCATGATTAAATTGTCATGTGATGATCATGTGCTAGTCAATTATATAAGGGATCCTTAGCCTTAGAAGGTTCAAGAAATCAAAAGAAAAATCAAGAGAAAAAAAAGAAAAGGCCATTCGGCCGTGAGAAAAGAGAGGAGAAAAGGAAAAAGAAAAAAATTTCTAGCCCTTCAATCCTAGTCCAAATATTGTAATTTTCATATATTCTTAGTGAGCTCAAGGTGCTCTTCATGGTGGTATAGATATCTTGGCAAGAAAGTGGTTGTGGTGGCAAGAAGAAATCATTGAAGGAAGGTAAGAATTTCATGCTTTTACTATGTTATGGAAGGTTACATATATGTTATGGTATGTAGAGTTGCATGAATACCATGAATTGTGGTGTGTGAGTTCATGGCCGTGTGGTTGTGCAAGTGTGTGCATGGCCGTGTATGTATGTGTTGTGATGTAGGCAAGGTTAAGTTAATTTCATGTTGTATTCTAGTTATGGATGTTGTGAAATTTATATTGAAACATGAAAGTTGAATGAGTTAGGTTGGAATAAGGAATATAGAAGTTGGCCGTGTGCCATATTGTGGTAGAAGTGAAGTGAATTCAAGTTTATTTAGTTGCTAGTTGTGTTGTTATGATCTTGGTGATGCAAATAAGGGGCTTAATAACTTGAATTGACATTGAAGTTGCTTGTATGCAATTATGGGAATTTATGCGAATTTTTATGATTTTTGTATAATGATGGAAGTAAGGTTTAAATGCGAATTATGGTTATCGTTAATGAGTTTGGAAGGAAAATAATGTAGTTTGGTACCTTTTGGTCGCATTGTTGAAGTTAGAATGAAAGTTATGATATTATGAAGAAAGTAGTACTATTCATGTTAGAATGCGTTCTAGTTCGATTGTGGTTGTTGTTAAGGATGTTGTTTGGTTGTTGTTGTTGATATTTTGAGCCGAGTTGAATCTCGGGGGTGTCACATTTATAGGGGAGGTGCTGCCGGAATTTCGGTGGCCAAGTACTAACCAAAGTTGAAATGTTAACTTGCATGAATAGTAACTCCAAAATGTAAAGATGACCATTTGCGGCTTTTTGGACGAAACGGGAATTGAGACTTAAGCGAGCGTAGAGGGCACAACCAAGGTATGTAAAGCCTTCCCTATCTTTCTTTGGCATGTTCTGAATGTAACAGGCTTGGAAGCGAGCCTTGATTGCACTTCTGCGACTCACAATCCAAGATTTAAAATAGCTTGAGATCATTCAGTAAGGTTGAATTATTCCTTTACCTTCTGGCGACGAAACAAACTATATGTATGTAACTTCCATAAACGGAGTTGGAACACCTTATAATGATTATTGGACGACTCCCAGGATTATCTATTATTTATGTATATCATCGTGATCGGGTCCGAGGTGGGCCCACAAAACCCTGATACTCCCTGTATGGCTCAAATCGATTTATTTCTGTTCGTTCTTCATGGGTACATTTTAATTATGTTTTCGTCCGCTAACTAATACGTATTATGATTATCTTCTGAATCTTGATATCAGTCTGACATCTGGGACGATTCTGGATTCTCTATTCTGACATAATCTGACTCCTTTGATCTGACCTACCTTCTGAAATATTTCGGTCAATAAGTCCGTATGTCGGTCCGTATGTATAAGGTTTTCTCATGGATACTCTGCTCACGGGATGTCTCAATGCTTCCTTCCACTTTGCGCCCGGCCGTTCGTGATTCGTGCACCCCACCGCATTGTTCACCGCGTCCCCGATGTGCGGGCCGGGATCCGTCCGTATCCGATTATGATCCGATTATGTGATATTATGGGGATAGCGCGGATGGCATTTGATCCGATTCTCATCCGTCCACCGCGTCCCGACTACGAGGGCCGGGTTCGTTACCGCGTCTCTTATTAAAGGGCCGGGATCCGATTTATGATGTGTATGTACGTATATGCTTATGACCGCGCATGATCCGAAACTCGATTTGGATAAAGATCCGTTCATATGTCCGCATGTCCGATTCGGACCCCGATTCCGTACGTCACATTTCTATACGTCCGATTCGGATTCCGATTCCGTCCGTCATACTTCCGAGTTGTGCTTCCGGGCCGAGAGCCCGTCTGACACCCCTCTGTACCTCGGTCCGATTCTGTCTGTACGCTCTGTAAGTCTGACTCAGCTATGGATCTGATTCTGTCCGTTACGGTTTTACGTATTCGATTCTGATTATGATTATGTATGTTACATTTCCGCTTTACATACTCGCACACTTTCGCATCGACCCGCGATCCACGGGGGTGTTACATGCCCACGGTGTGGACGCACCGCGTGATACGCCACCCGGTCTAGGACTTGATCATTGCTTTTGGAGAGCTCCCTTTGATCCGAGGCGATACTTTTGGTATATATCTTGTTGTTCATATGTTCGTATGTATGACTATTTGGAGCACGGCGGGGCCCCGTCCCGTCTTCGATTCTCGTTCGTGTGTTAGCAGGCCCGTAGACTTGTCCGTGGGTTTTGTGGGTTGTCACCGGTTAGGTACGTATACTCGAGTTTGCGACTCCGTTCCGATGATAGCCCCACCCGTGCTCTCGTACGGGGTGTCCGGTATATATATGCATATGCATTTCCGCGCGATGTATCGTATATCTGTATGTATTTATGTATGTTTAAATAGAATTAGCCGGTTGGTACGCCTAGTCTGACAGGTAGGTACGTATGGGTGTCCAGTTAGGACACCAGTCACGGCCCACGGGGCTGGGTCGTGACAACAACCATACGGCACCCCGACACAGCTATAGTTGCTTTCAAGTTATAATGTATTTTGATGGTATATGGATGATGATATTAAGTTATGACAAAGCCGTGATATGTCTATGAAATGAATGATAATGATAAGTGTGTGATATGTACGATAATATGATTCCACCGCGCCTAATTGGCCGGACATGTCACACCCAGTAAGGCGTCGTCGAGATTCCACCGTGCCTAATTGGTGGACATGTCACCGCTACGGCGGGTCGCTATGATTCCACCGTGCCTAGAAGGCCGAACATGATCACCACTAGTGGGCTGCATATGATGGTTACCGGACGCGGTTAACGACACGATGATGTATGATTGATATAATGATGCATGTATGGTATGATGATGTATATATGATATGATAAGGTACGCTATGATAATGCACATGAT
>NW_026722032.1:0-8194 GCF_029784015.1 Lycium ferocissimum | reverse complement strand
TCTCTCTCGGCTAGAAATAGCCATAACACCAACGGATGATTTTCTTGTTCTAGCAACCACGCCACGTCGACGAGAGCCCTTCAATTAGTAAGAAAACATGAAGAAGATATTTCTCCATGGCCACACAAGAGGGCAGCAGTTCGGCCAGCCTTGGCCGACTGCACTCTCCCCTTCTTTCTTATCCTTTTTCTTGATTTCTCTAGAATAAAATGATGAAGTGTGTTGTTCTTGTCATCATCCACACTTATATATATATAATATAGCACATGACCATGCACATGGCCAAGCACATGGCCGGTCATGTGCTCTCTTTTCCCTCCAAATTTCTTCAAATTTCTAGAAATTTCCAAAAGATGAACATGATAAAATGACTTAATAAATCATCCTCTTCTACAAATATTAATCTTCCAAGTAGCCATGGCCCACACTACATGTGGCCTTATTTTTTTCATGAACTACTAATTTCCAAAATTCCTCTTTTAACCCCAAATTTTTGTTAATAATTCCATTCCATGAAATCATAAAACACTTATACCTTACAACAAAGTCGGAAAATAACCTCGTCCCTAATTTGTCGCAACAACTTAAAAATATTCCGACGTGCGAAGTGCGAGATGTAACAGTTGTATAGAGCATTTTGGTAATTAAGTTAAGGGAATTCGAGCAAAGGCACCTTGGTAGATATACGTCAGAGCAGTAATAGGATAATATACGTGGTATGCGGGATTTAGAAAGTTTTCGGTGAGTGAGCTAAGGGGAACTCTAGGGTGTAGAGTGTGTGGCATACTACGGTCTCTAGCATTAACTCAGCTAGTTTGCAATACTTGTTATTTGTGGCATCCTATTGCGGGGGGTTCGAGAAATAAGTAGATGGTAATGATGGTTGGGATTTGATTAGAAATCGCGATTACTTAGTTTAGTGTAGGTTGTGGGTTGTTGTCTTACATATTTCGGAGGAGGTGTGATCGTTATTATGGCTAAAGAAAGGAATCTACAAATGAACTAAGTGATATGACATAGTTTCGTGAGGGTTCATCATCAACGACTAGTGAGAAGCAAGTTTCAGGTAACCAACGTGCTAAGGCTTAACGAAATGGATAGTATGGTTTGCAGATGGATAATTTTGTAACACTTTACAGTAGATAATTTAGTGTGGGTTAAAGGAGATGGTTTACGGAAATTCCTATAATGTGAAGGTTAGGGTTATATTTTTGAGATGAGGTCGTATTCGTGGTAGTGGGTTATGTGATGGGTATTACTAATTGGATAGCTTGATTGAGCATTTTTAGAATATAAGGGACTAGAATTAGTCGCCCGATATGGGTGATAGGATTGTGATTGGTTTTGGGCTTATGGTGCGTGTTTACGTGTTTCTCGAAAATTATGGTGTTAAGAATGGCTCTAAGGGTGAAAGATAGGTTGGCGAAACTAGAGTATTTTACCGGTTCAGAGTGGCTATAATTGTGTCTATAATTAAAGGTAGGTACTGTTTTAAGACATGTTCTTGGGTTATCGTCAGCATTCTTACTCCTCTTCTTCGGTCGAGGACGAACGATTGGTAAATTGGTATCTGATGTAATGACCCGCCTGGTTGTTATAGTTTTTTTGACCCATTTACCCTTGTTGACCCTTCCCCAAATCCCGTTGGTATGATATATGACTTAATAAAGTCATTGGTTTGGTTCCCACAATGTTTTCGAGTGTAACTTGAGTCATTGATGGAGAAGCTAGTTAAGTTAACGAGTTAGAGTTGACCACGGTCAACGTCGGGTTAGGAGACCCCGTTTTATTATTTTGGAAGTTCCAACAAGTTAATATGATGATTTTGAATGTGTCCACAAGTTTTGGTGAGGTTCCGAAGAGTTTCAGATGGGTTTAGGTTTTGTCGCACTTGTATTCGTTGTTTTCGTTGTAGGTCTTTGGCTAGAAAGGGACCCATATTGATCAAATGACCTTTTTTTGTGTGAGGATTGAACCATTAGATCCATATCATAATTACGAAGCTAAAGCAAAAAAGAATCGTCGTGTTTCGCCTCCGTATGAAAAAGTTATGATAATTTTTGTACGGACTGTTCCAGCAGGTCTGCTCTAGCGAACTCAGGGCCGTCGTAGCGGGACCGTCGCAGCAGACATGGTGACCGTTGCAGCAACCAACGGGGATAGAAAACCCTATTTTTATATTCCAACTCCGAACCATTTCCCACAAGAACCCAAAGTCAGTTTTCAAGAGAGAAAGAGGCAAACTTCATTCCATTCATTGGTGAAAGCATCTTGGAGGGTAATTCGCCACCTTTATTTTTTCCTTTTTCTTTTTTTTTCTTCAAGTTCCATGGTTAGTTTAAGTTCCATCAATGGTGCGTGAAAATCCTAGAACCCTTGAATTAGTAAACCCTCAAATAATTGATGGGTTGTTGATTTTGTTGTTGATTAATCATCTAGGAGTATAGATTATCACTTTCTAGGAAGGGAATGTGATTTCGTATAGTTGAAATTGCATGTTGAGACCTAGGGTTTTAAT
This sequence comes from Lycium ferocissimum, assembly GCF_029784015.1. Classification (NCBI taxonomy): domain Eukaryota; kingdom Viridiplantae; phylum Streptophyta; class Magnoliopsida; order Solanales; family Solanaceae; genus Lycium; species Lycium ferocissimum. The sequence continues at coordinate 5,676 of NW_026722032.1, read as the reverse complement.
AAAAATGAAAACTTTGTCCTAAAATCTGTTTGAAAGGGTAAAATTGGTTAGAAACCCATTAATTAAAGGTTAATTATTGTAGAGATATAAGTTATGATAAATTCACCATTAAAGGATGGTTTCATCCATTGAAAAGGGTAGAGGTAAATGGGTCTTCTATCCCAAATTGTTGTTCTTGCTTAAATACATAGCTTATTGCTTACTTAGCATCATATTGTTAGACATTGATTGTTCTGAGGCGCTTCGTAAACAGAAGGCTCATGTGGAGTAGTTTGTGGCTCCTGTTCTGCATTCTAGGTAGGTTACAATTTACCTTCATTAGACTTTGATTCGCGAAACGTATGTATTGTGTAGAATTGACGAGAGAAAGCATGATTAGGTTTTCGGACATGGTGTTTTGGTTGGATATTAACTACGTTGGTATGACTTCTGATTTTGTGGGCTCGTCGCCATTACTTTATCTATTGAAATATAAGGTATAGTTGTATTCATTTTGTGGTCATTCGGGATGGATTTCTATTAGGTTGATTGTTGTTGATGGTGGCTTGTTGCCCTTTTATTGTCATTAGACTTGTTACTTGAATTGTTATGTTGTAATAGGGGTTGTACCCAATTTTCTCTTATTGTTACGCATATCATCAGAGAAAGGAAGGATGATGAGTTTAGACCAGAATCGTGACATATACTTAAGATAGTACTCAAATGAAAACTTGATGTATGATTTACTGTTGATGATGATATATAGAAAAAGGGAGCACCTTTATGATATAAGACTTAGTGAGGCGTACTTGCTATATGTGGAGATAAAGAGGGACATAGAATCTTATGTTGGTTGAGAAAGTTTTCATGATTTATTTCATAGTTGAGTTGATCTAAGTCTTGATATGACTTATGGCTTTGTGACTTGCATCTTCACTGTTGCTTTATTTGTTTGCATTGCTTTACCATGTTTACACTCATTTAAGCATTCATACACTCATACATGATGGAAACGGTTCGGAAATGATCCATGAAGAACTTGTGGCTTGATGCCTTATGTTTGACATTGATACTGCTAATTTTTAATAGTCCATGCATACTAATGAACTGGAATACATTGAGACATACAAAGTGGTGAGAAGTTAACATGATATTCTTGATGAAAATGATATACTACTTATATATATATATAAGTAGTATATATATGAAAAGGCCCATTTCAAAGGGGTGAGGATGTTACCAAGATTTTGGGCACATTTGATAGGGGGTGAGGATGTGGCCTAAGTTAAAGGCTCGTGATCCGAGGTAAGATTTCGGAGCAAGGGTACATGGACACCGTGGGTCCCCTGCAGGTCGTTGCTATTAGGAAAAGACACCAATTAGCATGTATGCACAATTCGAGAGATTGGCCAATGCATTGCATTGCACATTATTATGTTTTATTCTACAGTATTATATGCTCGTTTGGTTCTGATTGTGGTATGGATGTTGAATGCCTATTGTGATATAAATATGACCATTGACTGAGTTATATTGTGGATTAGTGACTCACCTAGGGACGGAACTTGGACTTGTAATTATCAGGTGAGATATTTGAGACTTGATAGACCTGTGGCCTAGAAGCTTCATATTAGGTTGTGACTCTGTTATGAGGATGTTCTGTGACTTGGACTTGAGTATTAAATGCCCATCTGTTTATCTTGTTGATTTTATGCTTATATACGTGAACCAATCTTAGATGTCCTATGATGCTTACCGGTGCATAGTGTTTGTACTGAGATGTTACACCTTGCATTTTCAGAGCATAAGCATGCCACGTACTTCACCGTATTAATGGAGTATTAGAGACGTCCCATGAAGTTTTGGAAGGTATAAGCCATGGGAAGTACGTAACAAAGAAATAAAGTATGAATTACGATCTCGTAAGTCGTAACCGGGAAGGGCAACCTTAAAACCAAAGGACATGACCATTATCAAGTATGGTTAATGATAAACATCATGTATGGAGAGTTTCAGAAGATTACGGGACCAAGCAAATCGAAGAAAATAAGTTTGCCGAAAATTTGGAATAAAAGTTGGCTAAATTTTGGACAGAATTTTGGGTCAACTTTGGAGGGGTATATCAGGAGTTTTAAGGTGTTTCAAAAGTCTAAAATGAAGTTCATCAAGTCTAGTTTCCAACGGAACAAACCGTTCGTCAATACGACACCGGAGTAGGGAGTTATGGGCGTTTTAAAACGGACAGTTAGAGGAACCCGAACCTAGGCGGAAAATCCGGAAAGTTTATTTAAAAAGGACCAAAAGTTTCGGCCCAATGGAGCCTAAACAGACCCACACACCGATAAATACTGCTCTAACTCATCATTTTTCACCATTTTCTCATGCCACACTTTCAAAGAGTTCTTGAGAGTTCTTAAGGGTTCCATAACCTTCCACAATCTTCCACAACCTTCCATAATCTTCCATAACCTTCCATAATCTTCCATAATCTTTCATAACCTTCCCCAAACTTCTAGAACATTCTCCCAACCTCCACCCATAGAATTTTGGCCCAAATCAAGTGGAAACAACCAAATCTTCCATCAAGAAGGTTGGAAACTACAAAAGTAGCAAGCCTATGGTATTGTATCATGATTAAGGGTGAAGTTGAACTGATTCAGCCATGTTTCTTGGGATGTATTCACTGCTTAAGGTATGTACAACACCCTTAGCTTAATTTAATGTTGGTAAAGTTGTTTGAGGCCAAATACCACAAGACTACATCAAAATAAGTTAAGTTAAGCCACTGTTTTGTAGGGGCTGTTTTGAATGTTTAAATATGACTTCTAATGGTTGTAAATGGTAGATTATAACCTGAATATATTGTCACTACGGTTATTGGGATTATTCATGTGTTAGTTGGAAAAATGGATGAGGATGAAAGTAAAGGATGAGGCGTAGGAGTATGGATTGCTTTGGAATACATTTAAGGATATTTTGAACTAAAATATGATATGGTAAATATATGCATATTGCTATGAAGGGTGTGGACTGAATTATAAAAGGAGAGTTGGGTTTGAATGACGTTTGATTATTCGTTAAACGAGCTTGCCGCTCAATATGATTCTTAAAGTAATCAAAGAGTGTTACATTGGATTATATTGTAGTTGTTGCTATTGTTGATTTTTGTTGTTGTTGTTGGGTTGTTTGATGACCCTTAGTGGTCTTTGAGATGTAATATAAACAGGGGGAGATCTTTTCCCGAATTTCATTGAATTTTAAAAGGAATTAATTTGAAGACTTAAGATAAGCATATGACGATAAGCCTAACAAAGGGTATGGATTCTCTTGAATGTATATTTATAAGCTTGGGAGGATAAGCATTAAATAGTTAAGGTTAAGGCGATCGAAATGGTATGTTAAGGCTAAACCATTTCTTTCTAAAGGCATGATTCCTTTCTTATGAACCTATACTTATTTTCCATAATGTCCTTATTCCCAAAAGCTAGAGATTCATGATTCTTCAAGTCTTATGATGTTAAAGAAGATTGTGCTTTCATGATGACGATGATCCTATTTCTAGAAGTTTCAAAGTTTATGGCCTTAATGCTATTAAACTCCAAAGCTTATGGATTTGATGCTAAAACGAGAGTATTGACCTCATTTCATGAATTCCTTGATGTTCTTCATTGTTGTTGATCTCACCTTATAATCATTGTTCCTTCAAGGTGAGACATAGCGATGATGATTGTTTCATAATATAATCGGAGGTTACCGACCTTACGTCACTTCGATAAAGTGGTAACTTTTATTTGGGCTCTCATGCATGCTACTTATATTATATATGTGTATGATATATATATATATATATATATATATATATATATATATATATATATATATATATATATATATATATATATATATATGTGTGTGTGTGTGTGTGTGTGTGTGTGTGTGTATGTATGTATGTATGTATGGGATATGGGAAAGGGGCGGCGTTATATACGCATCGCCACCTCGACGAGTTAGTATATTTTGATATCGTCCGGACGGGACATATGGGTATGGATCGGCCGCACGTTCCGCGAATATAATATATTTATGGATCGGGCCGCACGTTCCACGACAATATAATATATATATATATATATATATATATATATATATATATATATATATATATATATATATATATATGGATCGGGCTGCATGTTCCGCAGCACTATTATGACATATGTATATGAGGAATGTTTTTTTTTTTGAGAAAAGACATGTTTTAACCCCGAATCCTGGCACTAAAACTCACTTTAGCAACTAAACTTAACTTCTATTTATTTACCCCCACTTAACAACTTACGTTTCAATTGTTTTCCACCCCCAAATGCCGACGTGGCAAAAAAAAAAATAAAAAAAAAATAATTAAGAGAGTGAAAAATAAAAAAAGTGGACCCGCTCATATATATATTATTATAAATTAAAAAATAAAATAAAAGTTATACAATTAAAAAATAAAATAAACATTATACAATTAAAAATAAAAAATTATCACCATCTTCTTCACAATCCCCTCCCCACTCCACAACCCCACCCACCATCTTCTTCCCCGCCATAGCCCCACCCCACCCCCCCCCGCCCCCCGCCCCCGCTATTTTTCTTCCCACTCCACGCCCCCCCCCCAAGCCGGTCGTCCCCGCGCGCCCCCCCCAAAACTCCGTTTCTTCTTCTTTTTTTTTCACCATTTTTGATTTTTTGATTTTGATTTTGATTTTAATTTTCTTTCAAAAATAAAGTTATGGAAGAAATGAGTTTGCTAATAATGGTGGTGGAAGAAATGGGTTTGCTAGAAATGGTGGTGTCATGGACGTTGGTATTTTAATTTTCTTTCAAAAATAAAGTTATGGAAGAAATGAGTTTGCTAATAATGGTGGTGGAAGAAATGGGTTTGCTAGAAATGGTGGTGGTTGCGGATGTGGGTATTTTGATTTTCTTTCAAAAATAAAGTTATGAAAGAAATGGGTTTGCTAATAATGGTGGTAGAAGAAATGAGTTTGCTAGAAATGGTGGTGGTTGTAGATGTGGGTATTTTGATTTTCTTTCAAAAATAAAGTTATGGAAGAAATGAGTTTGCTAATAATGGTGGTAGAAGAAATGGGTTTGCTAGAAATGGTAGTGGTTGTGGATGTGGGTTAAAGATGGTGGTGGTGATTTTTTTTTCTTTTAAGGAATTTGATGAAATTTGGTGGGAGACGATGGTGAGGCGGTGGTGGGTGTGGGTTAAAGATGATGAGATGAATTTTTTTTTTTAAGGGCGCTCGTTCAATTTTTGGGCGGCGGCGAGGCAATGCGCGGCAAATACAAGGGCGAAGCGGCAATGCTGGCGGTAGCAAATGCATGGTGGTTGATAAAAGTAGGGTGAGGATGAGAGAAAGAAGAAGAAAGAGAAAGAAAAATAATAATAAAAGGAAAAACAAAAAATGATGTGTTGGTAATTTTGACACGGCAATGATGTGGCAACGCCGTGGCAATGATGTGGCATTGACGTGGCAATGACGTGGCGCGAGTGTAATACACCTCCCATTGTGAGAGTGGTTTTATTTTTTTGGTGGAAAACAATTGAAACGTAAGTTGTTAAGGGGGTAAATAAATAGTTAAGTTTAGTTGCTAAAGTGAGTTTTCGTGCCAAGTTCGGGGTTAAAACATGTCTTTTCCCTTTTT
>NW_026722031.1:0-14362 GCF_029784015.1 Lycium ferocissimum | reverse complement strand
ATGTATGTATAAGATGACCAACCTAATCATCTTCATCATTTGTCACTCTTGGAAATTTCATGAAACTTGAAGAAGGAGCTAGAGAGCCATTCGGCCAAGCTCTGTAGAACCAAGCCATGGAAAATTTGATCATGGAAAATTATGTTCTCCTAGCTTTCCTACTAATTGAAAGGCCCTCATTAACTTGGTGTGGTTGTTGGAACAAGAAAACCATTTTTTGTGCCATGAACAAGGCCTAGCTTGAAATTAGGTGGAAAAAGGTATGGTTGTGCCACACCACAATCTTGATTAGGGTGTAATGGCACCGACGCGTACGGGCCAGGACGAACCCTCGGACTCCCGATTTCATACATATTCCTTTCAAATTTCCGGATCCGAAATCACGCCAGCGTACGGAAAGACTTTCAAAGGAGCGATAACAGACATCGTCTTAGGCGGCCATGCGTGTCAAAACTAACGGAAACATATCGGATCAAATCGTCAGGCCGGGCGGGATGTCCGTCGCACCGAACATACATACATGTACAAACGTATAGGCGCGTTCGAGGCCCCGCGCGGCAAACGGGCGCTCGAGGCTTTGATCTCGGACCCGCGCTACGCGAAGTCTGCAACACGAATCACAACTCGGGTACTGTATTGACCGCGACATTCGGAATGGAAGAATCTTCGCTGAACTTTCCTGTTAAATGCCGATCAACGGTATTGAACGAGCCTCAAGACAGGCCGCACGAATACGTACTCCATCCCACTTTCTTCCGGGGTCGCTTCATGCCACGCAGTGGCCACCTGAAGGATCGGGGTGACTTTGCTAGGAGGAGGTTTCAAATGAGGTCAAGTAGCTCCATTTCCTCCGGAGTGCCGCCGAGTCGCAGCATACCCGAAGTTGTGGGATTGATTTGTGGGCAGAGACTCTGCGCATGAGTCGGGGTCCGAGATCCGTCTCCGAGCGCCCGTCATTAAGCGGTGGCTCGAACCCGCCTATACGTTTTGTACACGTATGTATGTGCGATGTACATCCCCGCCCGCCACGGATTTGATCTAATATGTTTGTTATGTTTGATACGCATGGCCGCCTAAGACGATGTCCGTTATCGGCCCTTTGAAAGTCTTTCTCGTACGCTCATGTGATTTGATGTGAATTGAAAGGAATATATATTAAATCGAGTCCGACGGTTCGGCCTTGGCCTCGTATGGTCGGGTGCCCATCACACCCCGATCAAGATTAGGTGTGACAAAGTGGTATCGTAGCGAGGGTCTCGTCCGTGGGGTTGTTCTCGCAGGTCGGTGTCCCGCAGTCTTGTTTATGGTGCGTGCGTTACATTTATAAACGAGGCTACGGAGCATCTGTGGATTGTTGACCTTCTTTACGTCCTAGATCGTGCGATAGAGCCAAGCTATAGGAAATGAAATCTCTTATGTAAGCCTTACATACGATGGAAAAGGTAAGTGGCGACATGGAAAGCCACAGGGGTAAGTATTGACGTATTCAACCTATTACCCGAAATCGGTAGTTTCGGATGACCAGAATGTGATATAGTTGTATGTTCTGTAAGACATTATTGATATTTGCTGTGTACAGGGGGATGGTATAAGGAGAATAAGGTTTGGTGAAGGATTCGGAAAGTTGACAATTTAACTTGCTACAGGATATTAGGTGAAAGCAGTGAGTAGGAATTCGAACGGACTGATATATGGGTATTTATGAAGTAGTGGCAAGGAAGGTGTATCGTTACCATCGTAACTGGGAACCTAGGATGAAAGCGTAGTTACGTACGGAAGTGAAAGGTGGACACAAAGGGCCGAAAAGGGTAAAATGGTAATTGTGGAAGAAAAGACGCGTTACGAGGGTGTCTGGAATTTGTAGGGCCTCGACTAACCCCCAACTCGTGTGTGGGTCATACGCGGAGGTGGACGCGATTACGGAAGCGTTAAGGCCCCAAAATCCGCCAAAGTTTCAAGGTTAAGCGTGCTCGAGGGGAGCAACTTCGGGATGGGTGACCCCGGGAAGTAGTCAGAATCTTGCAAAGTTGGAATTTAAGGGGACAAATGAGAAGTTGGGATAGCCTAAGTGAAATTGGAATATACGAGATGGTTGGAGACCATAAAAAGCCACACAGGCGACGCGAGGCTAGACTAAAGAAGGACGAGAAAGTACGCCACAGTTGTAGAATTAGGATAGGCTTGAATAAAGTTTGAAAATATTTTTGTGGGCTAGTTGATAACAACTATATATGTATATATGAATGTATATGTTATCCCATATGTGATGATGTCAGTGGACACGTGTGCCCCAACAACCTATGCTACGATAAAGAAGGCCTCAACCGAGTAAGGGAGCCGAAACCCGAGCGGTAGTAAGAAAACAAATGGTACAGGTACTATAAGATAAGCCGCCATCTTCGCTATAGGTTAAGAGTAGAAAAGTCTTAATGCTATGATATTAGAAGAAGAAAATGAGTGAGTAGGTGGGAAATAAAGAGGTCAAATATCCGAAGAAAGTGAAAGATAAGGAAACATGACTGGCAAGACCTCCCAAAAAGGAATATTTGGAAAGACACAAGATTATTTGGGATGAAGTTGCAAGCATGGGTGCGTAAAAAGAATAAAGTGTAGTAATATGAAACGAAGGAAAAGTGTGTGAGGATTGAAAATCGATTTAAATAAGTGGAGCTAGCAGAATAGCGACCATGACAAGAAACGTGAAGTAAGAGAAAAGGGCGATTAGGTCTTGTGATGATCTTAGAAGATCCCGGTTTTGAAAGGTATATAAGGGAATAAATGGGCGGTTACACTAACACGGTTGCCTCGGGTGTGGAGGAACTCTCTTAAAAGGTGAATTAAGAATAGGACAGATTTGTACACTAGAGGGAATATTTTGTGGACTTCAAGTCGGTCTTTATAAAACAAGAAAGGAGAAGCTACCGGTCGTAAAGATTTTGTGCTAAGAACAAGAGTGGCGAAATGCTCAAAAGTACGGATATGCCGTTGCAACGCAGTGCACGGTTAAGAAAAATTACAAGTAAGTAAGCAAACTAGATGTACGAAAGGACCAATAGTGGATGGAAAGATATGGGAATGCCGACAAGAAGGATGGTATCGACGGAAAATGAAAGGAACACTTACGGAAGAAATTTTGCTATGTTGTGCACGAGTTGAAAAGAGGAACTGTTGGCATATGAGGAGCCCCAAAAAGGGGGGGACCCTATTGTGGCAAACGGGATCACCATATTCTCAAGTACCGAAAGGAAACCCATAACACGTAACGAGGATTCGTGTAAGGATTTAGGGGCTTGATAATAAGGAAAGTAGGATAAAAAAATATGGAATGAGCATGAAGAAAAGTGCAACGATAAAAGAAACCCCCTCATGTCACACAAGGCTCCATAAGGTCGGTTGAACATTCGAGGACGAATGTTCTAAAGGGGAGGATGTTATATACCGTATATTGTACGTTTGGAAATTCCAAGGTCGTCGTGGAAAGTTAAGGGCGAGACCATTTTGGAAATTATTTTAATGGACGAGTTGTTATAAATATTATTTATGACTATTATTAGTATGGAAATATTGGGAAAGGTTAAGGGCAAAAAGGAAAATTTGCAAATGGCATCATGGTAATTTTGCGGAAAGGCTAAGGGTAAAATGGGAATTTATGATGTTCTAGAAAAATTCATGGAATGGCCATGTTGGTAGAAAATGTAAGATATGTAGGTGTATGCTCACATTTTTTTTTTATGAGGGCTAAAGTGTACATAGGAAGACAATTAAGTCTTCTTTGTTATTTCAAGAAATTTCTAGAAAAATGAAATGAAAATGATGACAAAAATTAAGTCATCTTTGCCATGGAAAATAAGAAAATTCTAGAAATAAAGAAAGGGGAAAAGAAAAGAAAAATCTAGAGAGGGGGCATGTGCCCCTCACATGCATGCAATATGTATATATAAGAGAAGGGTGGTCATATTTTAACAAGGATAGAAAGAAAGCAAGAAAGAAAGAAAGAAGAAAAAAATGGAGGGGCCACTCGGCCATGCCTTGGCCGAATTGGTGCCATGAGGGAGAGAGCAAGAAAAATATTTTTCTCCTAGTTTTCCTATCAATTTGAGGATCCTCTACAACATGGTGCAAGTGTTGAAGCAAGTAGAAGGATGTTTGGTGCCATGCACCAACCCTACACCAAGTGAGAAGTGGAAGGAAAAAGGTGAGATTTAATCTCTTTTTATATGTTATGAAGGGTTTATTTATGTTCTAGTATGTAGAAATGGTTAGAATTCATGAGAATATGGAAGTTTGCGTGGTGTTTATATGTGTGTATGAAGCCGTGTGTGTGTAATGTTGTGTAGACAAAATAAGTTGAATTTTATGTAGTATTTAATTTGTGGATATTGTGGATTTTATATTGGAAGTGAAGGTTGAATGAATTGGGTTGAAATTGGAAATATGGAATATGGCCGTATGGTTGTTGCATGATGTAGATCGAAGACAATGAATTAATTGTTCTTAGTATTGGTTGTTGTCGTAATGTATAGAAATAGATGAAAAATTCATGAAAACTTGTTGGTAGTTGTTGTGGCGAAAATGATGGAAGGTTGACAAGTTATGGTGAATTAATTCTAGTTAATATTTTAGTTGTTGTGTTGCGGAATCCATGATGAAAAATGAAGGTTTGATGGCTTAAAATGAAGTTGTAGTCGTTATCGGAATATTAGAATAGTTAATGTGATATTGGCTTGCATTCTTACATTGCATGGAAAATGTTGTTAATGTAAATTGATATTATTGGATATTCTAGTTGTAGTCGTTATGAATTATGTGATGAAGGGGGAAGGTTGTTGTTGAAGTTAGTATACATGAATGATGATGAAATGTATAGTTGTTGTGAATTGGAAGGTTTCGGGTAAAGTAATATGTTAATTGAGTTGTTAGAAGATTATGTGAATTGCATTGAATTGAATTGAATTGAAGTGAATTGAATTGAATTGAATATAGAAGTGTTCTTTGGATAATCATGCTAGTAATGTTGTTGGATTGGCGAGTTGAATTCTCGGGTTTGTTGATGTTGGTTTGGGCGAGCCATATTCTGGACGGTGTATTTTCGGGAGAGATCTTGTAAATTTCGTGCAGAACATAAGTGAATTTATTTGAAAAGTTGAGACAAGTGAATAACAATGGATTAAATGATTGTGTGAATTCTTTGGTATGTAGATTGACAAGTTTGGACAAATAAGCATAACTAGTTGGTCGCGGCACAGGTATGTAAGGCTTACCCTTTCTTTCTTTTGGCATGTCTTAGAGCCAAGTAAGGTGTGATTGATATGTATATTCGGGTTATTCTATTAACGTGATTACAATCTGTTTAGGAGTCGTATGCCTCCCCCCTAATTTAAGAATCTAATAATTCTGACAGACGAATTCTGATCTAAGCATTCTGGTATACGTATCCTGATGTAAACATCATGGTCTAAGCATCCGGATATAGATATTCTGAAGTAAATATTTGACACAAGCGTCCTGACATGAGAAATTCGGATACAAGAAATTTGGAATAGGTATTCTGATTTGAGTATTCTGATATAAGTATGAGTATTCCTAACCTTGATATAAATACTCCGACATAAGTGTTTCGATATAAGTATTCTGATATAAATATTCGATAAGAAGATTCGATATAAGTATTCGTTATGAATAATCCATTATGAACGTCGATTATTTCATCGGGTCTTGATTTGTGTGCATTTAGTTTCTCACTACTCGTTCGTGCATATGTTACGATTTCCTTGTCGAGTCCTCGGCCGGTTTATTTCGTGCGCATTATGACACATTCGGCAAGTATGATGTGTTACGGTTTCCGAGAGACCTCGCCATAGGGCCGGTTACGTCATGGTGTTATGATGTGATATGGCTTCTGATATATTCTGATGATATGATGGGTACGATGTTACGATGTGTTCGGAGTTTGTACGGAGATTTGAAATCTTCTGGAGTATGATGTGTTGTGTCACCAGCGTCAGGGGGTGACCACGTTCTCGAGCCCATGCATGATTTTTATTTGCATTCCGTACATTTGCATTCGCGTGGTTTGATACGTCACTTCTCTATTTGTTTACATTACTTTGCATATCGTACATATATTACGTAGCATACGGATACGGTTATGATTTCGTACTGCTATACTTACGTATATTTGATTTCGATCATGATTCACATTTCTTGTATTTCTGCCTTTCATACTCGGTACATATTCAAAATCGACCCCCTTTCTTCGGGGGCCGCGTTTCATGCCACGCGGGTACGCAGGATGATCGAGGACTTTCTAGGAGGAGTTTCGCGAGGTTGGCGAGCTCCATTTCCCCTCGGAGTGTCGCCGAGTCGAGCATACCCGAGTTGTGATTTCGATTTGTGTTAGAGACTTTGCGACAGTCGTGGGTCCGAGATCCGTGTCTTGAGCGGCCCTCGTTTGCCATGGTGGCACGAACGGCCTATATGTTTGTACATGTATGTATGTTCGAGGCGATGTACATCCCGCCCCTCACGGTTTGATCCCGATATGTTTGTTATGTTTGATACGCAGTGCCTAAGACGATGTACCGTTATCGGTTCCTTTGAAAGTCTTTAAATACGCTTCATGTGATTTGATCTGGAAATTTGAAAGGAATATGTATGAAATTGGAGTACGAGGGTTCGCTCGGCTCCGTATGTGGGGCGGTGCCCATCACACCACGATCAAGATTAGGGTGTGACGTGTTCAATCATATTTTTCATGTCTTATGGATGATTTGTGCATGTTGTGATATGTAGAAATAAATGAAATACATGAAATTGTGATGTTTAAGTTGTAGCCGTGTGGTGTAGTTTGGCCGTGCATGTGTAGTGTTGAATGGAAGTGAAGAACTAAATTTATTTAGTATGCTTGGATTGTTGTGTTGTGGGTTCTATGGTGCTAATGGAAGTTTAATGATTCAAAGTGAAGTTATAGTTGTTTGCGGCTTGTTATGGAATTTTATATAGTTTCTTGAATTTATGGAAGTAATGTTATGAACGTATGGATTGATAATGTAGTTCATGAATTTGGAAGGAAGAAAATGTATTGTTGTTGTTCTTATGGAAATTTGAGGTTTCGGGTGGAGTAGAGCATTAATTGGATTGTTTGAAATATTGTGCGGATTGTTGGAAATGTTCTTGAATCGTGTTTGAATGGTTTTGGATTGGCAGTTGAATATGCGATCGTTGATATTAGTTTAAATGTATGAAGTTGAATTGAATATGCATGAATGTCATCGAATTATGTAGAAAGGAGTTATTAATGTTAGAATGCGTTTGGAATTGCTTATTGATATTGTTGATGTGGTTATTAGTATTGTTGTTGGATATTTGGCTTCGGAGTCGAATTCTCGGGGTCGTTGAATTTACGGGGGAGATCTTTTGCCCAAATTGTGGAATTAAGTGTTAGTGTGAATTGGATTCCTAAGTGTTTATGGCTAATGGTTGATGCTTAATGACGTTGTTGTAGATTGTTGGAAGCCCGAGACTTAAGCTTGACTAGCGTAGGAAGCAAACGAGGTATGTAAAGCTACTCTTTCTTTCCTTGGCATGTCTTAGAGTAAATAAGCTATGACACGATTCTCGAGGTAATTCTACTCTAGTGATCCGAGCATGTCGATGATTCTTATTTTTCTCTTGACATTCATATTCTTAATATAGTCGAATTATGGTTCTTATGTCTTTTGTATGACTAAATTTTAAAAGTTGCATAAAAGTTTTGTCTACAAAAAAAAGTTTTGTTCTTAAACGATCCTGAAACTACGAACGTCCGTAACTTTCACAAACGGGCTCGGATCGCTCCAAAACACTCATAGGAGGTTCCATAATGTATAACCGTCCCGACTTTCATAGGCGGGTTCGGATTCGGGTTGACACCCATCCGTGGGCCCCGAGACTTTTCTATGCTTAGACCTAACGATTTACCGAAAAAGACTTAATGTGATTATCGTTTGAACCCCCGAGTATGATTACCTATTTATTTAATGAGTCTGAAATGAGAATTGATATGTATATGATTCCGATATGAAGTTATGGTCCTTAAGGTTCGGTTTGATATGTGCTCGAGTGGCATTCGGAAGAAACGCGATCGGACTATTGTCCTAATTTGTGAGTAATGATTTGTTTTGATTAATTTATTAAGTCTTTGTAAATGTTTGCATTGCATATGGTTTTACATTGCATATGGTTATAAATAATTTGAATTGCATATAGATCCCACGATTCTGCTCGTGCACACTATTATTACTTCCTTCGCCGAGTCCGGGGGATTTGTTATCGTGCGCACAATTCGAAGTATGATGAGCTTCCGAAGTATGATGAGCGCGATATGATATGATATGTTTCCGAAGTATGATGTGTCGGTCCCACCCTGTATTCGGTCAGGTAGTGTATATATGATATGATGTTATGATGTGTGACGGAGATACGGAGATATGAAACTTCAAGTATGATGAGTTGTGGCGCCGGGCGGGAGGGGCGACCACGTTCCGTCTAGCCGGTCTAATACGGGACGCATAGGGTATATGATATGATAATCTGATGATATGGTAATCTGATGATCTGATAATCTGTTGATATGATAATCTGATGATCTGATAATCTGATGAAATGATAATCTGACGATATGATAATCTGATAATATGGTAATATGATGACATGGTATGATATGACGATTCTGTTCACCGAGCCCCTCACTGGAGGGCCGGGACACGTTATATGTGCATACGTATATGATGATTAACTACTTATGACACTCAGTCCCGTTATGGATCGGATATGACACATGATATTGGTATGTATGATTTGTAACCCAGAAGTAAGCATTTGAGCATTTTGACTATCATATTTGTCTTCTGTGCCTCTTATGTATGATCTGTATTTCGACGCTTGTGACTTTGCTATTTTGGCTACTATGCTCACTTTACCCAGCTACTTCGGTTATGACCTTGTTTCTCGTATTCCATGCTTTACATACTGATCGCACATATTAAAATCCGACCCCGCTTTCTTCGGGGTGCGTTTCATGCCGCGGGTACACCCGAGATGAGGGCGAAGATATTAGTAGAAGATGTTCCGGCGGGATTGGCGAACTCCATTTTCTCGGAGTGCCGAGCGTCGAGCATCATGTTATGGTATGCGGAGTTACGTAGAGACTTTGCGAGCAGTGTCATGGGTATAAGACGTCAGTTATGTAATCGGCTATGTAAGCCGATGTATTATTATGCATTGTATTATAAGTTTCATATGTTACAGATTTCATGGATTCGAGAAAGGTAAAAAGCACATTGTTCTTCGAAACATGTCACGACCAGTACCTCAAGTGGCGCGGCGGCGCCTACTTGGACGCCCAAACGACTTTCATATCAAATCATCATATTTTGAACTAGCTCGAATATTGCATTCACCATTTTAAGCGAAGTGGGAATACATACGTATTAAACGGCGCGCGTACAAAAATATCATATCAAACCAAAAGGGCGGCGGAATGCACATCGCGGATATAGGCACACTGTTACATACGAGCCATTTAGGCCGCATCCAAAATCGGTAGATTGGCGGAATATACATCGCGGATACATACACACGTATACGGACAAATGGGCCGTTTGGCCATAGTAGCAAACGGGACCATTTATAAAACACGGATCATAGACAAACGAACACACACGCGACCCATTACACGTATATGCCACTACGAGCCTCACAAACCAAAACGGAATCATATGGCGGGACGGGGGCCCGCCGTACACAAATAATCAAATATACGAAGTGTATACATCACGGAAGATACGTACCCGTAAACGGACTCGGATCGAAAGAGCACTCTGTAATAGCGAGAATGTGTGGCCTACAACGCGGATCACGAACCTACGGCCACTGCGGGCATGAAACGCGACCCCCGAAGAAAATTCGGTACGAAGGATATACCGAGTATGTAAAGCATATAGAGTACGAGAAATCAAACCATAGCGAAGTGAAAGGTACGAGAGAGAATACGATCAAAATGTCAAAGTACGTCAAGGCATGTATAATGCAAATAGAAAATCATGGAGTAAGGCTCAGAACGGGTCACCACTCCGACGCTCGGTGCTACAACACGAAGATACTCGTAAGGTTTCAAATATCCGTACAACTCCGAACATAACACATCATCACAACATATCATATCATAAGCCATATCCGACAAAGATAACTCCATAAGTACTGGAAGCCCTATGGCGAGGTCTCGAAAACCGTAACACGACATCTTCTTAGCCGAATTTATCATAAGACGCACGATCACAAAGCCGGCCCGGATCCAACAGCGATATCATAATAACATGCACGAGCGGAATAGTGAGAGACTAATGCAATTTACATGTAAAAACATTTGCAAAAACGTAGTACGGTCATATGACGACAAATTAAGCAAACTAGTTTAAATAATTGAGTAATGTGGAATTTGTCTCCCAAAAGTATTTCGACATAAGATTTGTAGTTCAAAATACATATTAGAACGTACGGTCATTAAAACATCATTCTTTGATATCTATAATCATAGCAAAAACCCCTTTTTAACATCATACCAAATAAGCCGAATAAGACAATCGGAGGGGATCTCGGGGGCTAGTGGGCCCACCTCGGTCAAGTCGAAGTGGCATACGTAATTTTACAAACATTAGACTACTAGGGAAGCATCCAAGAAAGTTTCGAGCAAACCGAGTTCGTTTGGGAAAGTTACGGAAGTTTAATTTATCTTTCAACAACATAAGGAATATAGCTCAATTATGCTGAATGAATAGTACCCAAAATCAAAATCGGATTTCGAAAATGGAGCGAATTCCCAGAGACTCGAATCCAAGCCTAATACACCTAAGACATGCCAAAAGGAGGAAAGGGTGAGCTTTACTTACCTTTTTGCTATACGCCTCCAAAATCACATCTCAAGTTCGCCGAAATCTACAATTTGGTCACATTTACCAATTGTGTAGTTATAGCTTCTAAGAATTCAACTTAAATTCATATTGTCTACCGAAATTTCGGCGGCATCTCCCCCATAAATTCAACGTCCCCGAGAATCATCTCGCTCCAAAATATCAACAACCCAACAACACCATCAACATCAACAATCATCACAAAATACATTATGACATAAATAGTCTCCTTTTCCACATAGTTCAATAATTTCCATCCCAACTTCATACTATTAAACTAATATCAACATTTTCCATATCCATTAACTAATTCAAGATTATTCAAGCATATTTCAATAGCATTCCAAACAATATTCGTGGATTCAAGTATTCCCGCCAATTCCATATTCTATCCAAAACCTCCACAATTGCAACAAAACTACCAAATCATATTATCTTCTTCCCAAAACCAATAACAATAACAATAATTCACATTCCAACATCTTACTTTCGCAATTATATATAACTATATAAGGATCACATTAAAATGACATAATCTTCTACAATCACTTTCGCCAACTTAAGCCATTTAATCTCTATTTACATTATAATGATCACAACAATACAACTATATTAAACAAAATTAATTCATTTCCATTTCTTTCTCCCTACACCACCACACGGCCATACTCCATAATTCCAACTACAACCAAATTTTATTCAACTTTCATCTCCAATATAAATTCCACCAAAATCACAACTAAATACAACATAAAATTCAACTCATATCACCTATACATTAACACACACACACGTACATGTTCATATGCACACCCACTTTGCAAACTTCATATTCCCATAAATTCTACTCATTTCTACATACTACAACATAAACACACCTTCATAACATAATAAAAGAATTAATTCTTACTTTTTTTTTCTTTTCAACTTCTTCACTTGACCAAAAGTGCGGAAAACGGTGAAACGGATAGAATTATCTTCCTAAATAATTGTACCAGTTGTAGAGGTCCTCGAATTAGTAGGAATACCACGAGAAAATAATTTTGGAATAAGATTTCAAGGGGTGAATTTTCTTCACCATGGCCGAATGGCCTTGTGTTCTTGTTCTTCATCTTTTGTCTTTCTCCTTGTCTAATTTCTCTTGAAGTTCTTAATGATAGACCCCTTAACATAATTTAGCACATGGAAAATTAATTAATTTATAGGCTTAGCCTTGTAGTGGCGACCCTCCTTCTCTTTTGGGCCTTAATTTTTTCTTATTTTTTTTAGCCCAATTGGCTATGAATCTTATTTTGTAATTCCCGAAACTAATTTTCAAAATTCCATTTTGCCCTTTGGCCTTCTCCGATGTCTTGCTTTACCAATATTTCTCATGAATACCACATATGTTAAATAGAATAAAAACAAAACCTTATTTCCACAAGTCAAGGTTATTCCAAATTTCCAAGTGCGCAAAAATGCGGGATATAACAAAACATCTTCGTTATGTATTTGTGTCATGATTTGAAAGCCAGCGTGATTATGAGTATTATGTAAGTCGGTGGGTTCGCTTTTTACCCCTAAATAAGAGAGAGAGGGTCGGGTGCCCGTCACGCCCTAATAGAAATTAGGATGCTGACAAATTGGTATCGAAACGGTTCGTCCTAGGGGTTGTACGCAGTCGCAGTCGGTAGAGAGTCCTGTTTGTAATTGAAGCACGCCACGTTTATAAACGAAATGCAGGGCATCTAGGTGGTTGCTCTTCTTTGACATCTTAGATCGTGCCGTAGAGCCAAGTCATAGGAAATGAGATTGTTTGCGCTAACCTTTGATTTCGGCAAACAGAGAAACGCAAACGTTGACGGAAGGAAGCGATTAACGGATTTGGAAGTTACAAAGTACGCAGGTAAGTAACGGTATGAAAGATATATGTCGGGTGGGATATTGATGTACGGTTGGAATACAAGTTGAAAATTAAAAAAGGGAAAGTAAACAAGAAAGTGTGACAAAGGAATTGAGTTGGGCATACAAGGTATATTTATTATTTTTGTCTTTACCGTAGGATTGAACTAGGGAGCCCGAGGCTATGATATGACGCGATATGCATATATATGTATGTTGCCCCCGTGAGGCATTGTTGGTATTCCTTGTGTACGAGGTTTTGAGATGGTATGACAATTACGGAAAACTCGCCAAAATATTTCCGAAAATAAGAGAGAGAATGAGGTATAGGTTTGTGGTATGTGGGAAAGGTCGAGCCCCGAATAGTAATGATAAAAATTTGACTAAATTACTGGTATGGCCGACACCGAGAAAGAAGTTAATTGTTGAATTGGGCATGGTAATTGGTCAGAGTCCGATAGCGACTTGGTGAAAAGAACTTGGAAAGGACTTGTAGCCCTAAAAGACAATCCAAAAATGGCTGGTAAGTCGTGACAGAGTGTTTGATGCAATCCAAATTACCATGGTGACGACTCAAGTGTTCAAGCCGAGGAGACCCAAATTGAAGCTCGAGAGGATGTGGATTGAAGCCCAGATCCGCCCCAGAAAGAACAAGTCTAACGACCCAAGTGGACTTACTAAGCTCTAGTGCGAACACGAGGGCTGGTCTAACGTGAACAAAGAGGAAGCTTCCTTTTGTGTTTTCTAGGCAATATTAAAGGCTATTTTGACTTTCATAATGTATAGTGGCTACTGGGCTTCTAGAGTATGCATTTTGTAGTCATACATGCACCTAGAAGACTACACTTCCATTTATTTCTTTTGACTAGTATATTTTAAGAACCTTATTTAAAGGTGCTTGTAAATCATTTTAAGAGGAACCTATCTTGAAATATATGAATATTGAATATTATTGAAACCCTTTAGTCTTGAATGACTAGTGTTAATTTGTGGACTCCAAATTGAACAACCCCCATTTGATCTAACAAAAAGAGATGGCTATTCTCTTGAGGATTGTTCGAATAGGATAGGTGCCTTTTGATCCTTTTTGAGAGGTAACTAGGACTAGTTCTTCTAGTTATTGTCCAATTGTTATTCAAATTGTGTCTTCTTTCTATCTTTGTTATTTTTCTTACATCATTTGGTATCGTAGCCTGCAGTATAGATTTGTTCAAACAAATCTAGTCTTAAGGTTTGTATTCACAAAAAAAAAAATCTGGAAAAAAAAATCCAAAATTCGTTTGAAATCCTTGTTTTGTTGTTGATTCTGGTGTTAGATTCAAGTTCCTTAGAGTTCTTAGGTTCTAAATCAAGTTTTGAGTTAATTAAAGTTAGATTTTCAATTTCCACCATTGTTAGACCTTGAAACTTGAAGACTCAAAGTGGGTCTTATAGAAGAGGTTGAAATTGAGGGTTGAAAGTTGTTGGGTTGATTTCTCTAGTTAAGAAGGGCAAGAATCCAAAAATTGGAAAGATTTGGATAACCGGGGTTT
>NW_026722030.1:0-7660 GCF_029784015.1 Lycium ferocissimum | reverse complement strand
ACCCCAATAATCTACACGTTAACAACTTCATTTCCATAAATACAAGAAACCATACTGAAATCACATTATCTTTTCTAATAATCTATAAACGACTCCAACTTCCATTTGAACCATTAAACCTTCATTTTCGTCATAGAATTCATGACAATAACAACTAAATTACCACACAATATTAATTCATTCCCTTAGCACACAAAATAACCCATTCTCGGCAACACAATAAACAACATTCCATGAGTTTCATTCATCTCTACACATCACAACAACACATAAACATGTTGAATTCAATTACTCTCTCCATTCACACAACACACACATATGCTCGGCCACCCATACATATACACGACTACACTTCAACTTCTATATTTCCATGATTCTCATTCATTTCAATACATTACAACACACACAACAAGCTAAATACAATTGACTAATCACACCTAACACACCACAAACATGCACGCTACACACATATATACACACGCTCCCTTACAAAATCCACATATTCATCACTTCCATCATTTCCACACTTCACAACACACACAAACCATCCATAATATAAGAAAATAAGGATAAAATCTTACCTCCTTCTCTTTACTTCTTCCCCACGGCTAGGCCTCACCTTGCATGAAAGGGGTGCTTCTCTTTTTCAACAACTACTCTACGGCGTAGAGGACCTCTTAATTAGTAGGAAGGCATGAAGAAAAGAATTTTTCTCTCTCAATTTCTCCATGGACTGATTTCAGCCATGCCATGGCCGAAAGTCCTCTCCATCTCTTTCTCTCATTTTCTTGAACTTTCTAAGAGATAAAGTGAAGATGAAGATGACTTGATCATCTTTCTCCTTTCATATAATAGCCAACCATGTGGCCATGGCCCACTCCCCACATGGCCGGCCACATGGCTAGAAAAAAGTCATGAATTTTGGCCCATTTTTCAAATAATGGCCAACTTTCCATAATTCATTTTTTGGTCCCAAATTTTTCCAACTTTCACTCTAATTTTTCCTTATTCCAATCTTACCCTTTAACACTTCATACCAACCAAGGATGAATATGCACTTATGCATTGAGACAAAATCAACAAAGCCGGAAATTAAAAGTCTTGTCCATACCTCGCCGCAACCAACTTAGAATATTCCAACGTACAACACGGGGGTGGGGCCGTTTTGGTCCAAAGGAGGTGTGCCATTCCGGACCGGAACCTACGGCTGACATACGGTCCGTGACGGATTTATACCGATGCCTGGCCGTATAATGTCCAAAGGATGCTGAACTTGTTCTCGTCGACTCGTTTGATCTCCAATCCTTATGGAACCTTCTTGGCACTTGGCTTGTTACACCCCGAAAAGTTTGCGTTACCAACACTGTCGATGGCTTAGTACGAGCTCAAGGGAGAGCAGAGTTATACAAAAATTAGGGATGAAGATTATATTATCTGCGTATAAGAGTGTACATATGACATTAGAGATCGTATGGAGTAAATCAGTTAACAAGTTACCTGATGATAGCCCTCGTAACCATAAGTTAAGGTGGGGCCCACATGTCGGGATTTTATAAAGGACATATGAAGAGATATATGGGTAGTACATGTGAAGTTGAGCATGTCCTAAGAAGGACCCATAAGCCAAAATGAGTGCAAGCCCTCCAAAAGGACGATTTAAAAAACGTTTGTGATCCGACTTCAAGTAAAACGGTATTTACGAGTTAGGAATTTGGGAAAACTCCTGCATTAAAGTTGTAGATAATTGAAATAAATTTCCAACCATAGGTTGTGAGTTCACAGAGACATCGGGATAAGGAGATATGGACGTTTTAAGGCGTGAAGGTCGGGCCGTGCCCAACCCGAGCCCAACCTGGGGCCGGCCCATTACCCACACCTTTTTATACAATATCAGCCTTTTCTCCTCATTTTTCATAACAAAAACACCCAGAAAATTCTGGAGAAAAGGGAGAGGAGAGCCTAGAGAGAAAAATCAATTTTGACCAAAATCCGAGCCTCGAATTCGAAGCCCATGAAGAGAAAAGTGTCGTACGTCCGCGTTGCCTTCAATTTGAGCTAAAAATCAACCAAGAAGAAGAGGCGGACGTGGTGGCTGTACACTTGAGGTAATATTAAGTGTTCCTTTTCATCGTTAACAAGTTTATTCGTAGGTTTTAACGGATTAGAACCGAGGGAATAGTGTGATAAATCTCGTTTGTTGGTGTTGTCGGACATGAATTTAGGTTTGAGAGAAATTTGGATAAAATATATCTATTTATTTTGTAGGATATTGAAGATGTTGTTATCGATGTTGTTGGTATTAATTTCAAGCCCTTACGGAAATAAAGTATTAACTAGTCGTATCGCAAGTTGGTTGGTTGAGAAAATGGGAAAACAAGGTGTGCCCTGTTTTATGGCATATGTTGTGTGGAAATGACGTTATTACTATCGGTATTGTTGTTGATGTTGTTGGTTATTGAATTAGAATTTCGGGCTAGGCATATAAATGTGGGAGATGTCACGAATTTTGCGTAATTATAAATGAATTTATTTGAAGGACTAAGACAAGCGTATAATAATGAGTCTAATGATTGTGTAAATCCTCTTAAATGTAGATTGCGAGCTGACGAATAAGCGTAACTAATAAGAGGTGGAATAGGTATGTGAGCTTACCCTTTTTTTCTTTTGGCATGTCTTAGATGTAAGTATGATACGATACGAGCCTTTCGGGGTAACTCTATTCCTACGTATCCGAGCATGTCTACGATCTCTTA
This sequence comes from Lycium ferocissimum, assembly GCF_029784015.1. Classification (NCBI taxonomy): domain Eukaryota; kingdom Viridiplantae; phylum Streptophyta; class Magnoliopsida; order Solanales; family Solanaceae; genus Lycium; species Lycium ferocissimum. Next base: position 4,907 of record NW_026722030.1, on the reverse strand, counting down.
TTCACTTGATATTCGCATTCTTAATATAGTCGAGCTACCGCCTTGAGTCTTTTGTATGTTTGGATAGTAAATGATGCATAAAGAAATCCTGTTCCAAAAGTGTTCTATAAATGTATGATGTCCCTTAACTTTCATAAACGGGCTCTGGGATTGCTTTGATATGTTCGCAAAGGATTCTATAACGAATAATGTCCGCAACTTTCATAGGGCGGGCTCTGATTGGCTTGATACACATGTTTATGATCCCCGAGACGTATTTGACATAGTCGTAATGATGTTCAAAGAGTACCGAGTGTGACTATGATCCGATACTCGAGCGTTGATTGTCTACTTATCTATTGAGTCACAAAGGATGATTTATGTACGTGGTTACTTACTACTCGCTCGCGCGTATGGTTGTTACATCTTTTACCGAGTCCCGGCGTGACATGTTTTCGTGCACAGCCTTCATCGTATTATTCACCGAGTCCCTCATTAGAGGGCCGGACACGTTATATATATACGATGACGTGATGATGGCGCCCAGCCCGTCGTGACGGGCCTAGTATGATGTACACATGATGGAGACAGATCTCCTCCACCGAGTCCCTCGCTGTAGGCCGAGACACATTATCCACCGAGCCCTCGCTGCAGGCCGAGACATGTTATTCACCGAGTCCGTCATCGAGGGTCGGACACATTATATGTATATGTATGATGGTGATATGATCTTATTTACTGAGCCCCTCACCAGAGGGCCGGGATACGTTATATGTATACACATGTGCAGAATGATTGTCTGATTGTGTCACTAAGTCCCATAATGTCACGACCCAACCCCGTAGGCCGCGACTAGTACCCGGACTGGGCACTCGACCACACATATACATCAGAACCATAACACTGGTCTATGCGTATACAAATATCAAATGTAACGTCACACTATCGCCAACATAATTACAGTATATCGTAGTTCCTGTAAGGTCGTGTTTCAAATTTATTTTATCCCGTAAAAATTTTAAGTAGTTTCGTTTTTCCGACTATCCAAAATAAATCGCACGCAAAATACTGAAGAAGGCCACACAGGGCCGACAACAACATACATATATATACGGGCCGACAGCAGTCGCTATGGCGGTGAAACTCGCTAACACACTCATACAAGTCTATCCAAGCCGACCGGCACAACCCACACACGTTTATCCACGTACTTAAATGTACGATTGAATCATATGGCGGACAGTGGCCCCGCTGTACCCCCGAATAGACAAATATGTACAACGTAAAAGTATATACCAAAATACGGTCTAAAAAATAAAGGAGCACTCGACGGGCAGAGCGATGACCTAAACTCGCGGATCACCAAGTGGTGCGTCGCATTCGCGGCATGAAACGCACTCGAAGAAAGGGGGTCGCAAGACGTGAATATGTACCGAGTATGCAAAGCAGAAGTACAAAAGCGAGTCATAACCGAAATAAAGTATACAGAACATACGCATAATAACCCAAATGCCAAAGTACTTATATCCGGAATACAAATCACATATTACATACCACCTATACATACACCGGCCAAGAACCCGCCGGTAATATCGCATATTCATATACCGCGGCCAGGAACCCAAATAGAACATTACCTATACAAATACACCGCGGCCAGGAACCCGCAATACCACATATACACATATACCGCGGCCAGAACCCAAATTTAACAAATAACATACCAAACCGAACCTCGTGATCATAGTCACATATCACATTCACATGCATAGGGGCAAATAAATAATAGGTTACCTTCCAAAATTCGATGGCCAATTACATTTACCAACATCGGAAAGTAGTAGCAGAGACAAGTTTCGCATTTATCCGAATTAGTATATAAAAGATACAACCTTCGAAATCGTTCTTATGTGTCAAAAAATGTATTATAAAAACTCAATGAAGTAGTTAAAATAATTATCTTATAATAAAGGCTCTGGGCATTGGTCAAAAGTTCTCTTTCCAAAATCACACAAACACACCAAACAAGGCGACCTAGGGGGATCTCTGAGTGCGTGGCCCCACCTTCGGTCAAGTCGAGGCTTAAAGACATAAGTTACAAACATTAGGCTCCATAAGGTTAACTAGAAAAGTCTCGAGCGATTCGGATTCATTTGCAAAAGTTACGAAGGTTTAAGCATTATTATATCCAAAGGTAGGCATTATGATTCAATTGCGCTGAATGAATAGTAAACAAAATCAAACTCGGATTTCTAGGAGCAAGTAATTATCCCCGAGGTTCCGTTTTCGGCCTAGTAGGTCTAGGACATGCCATATGAAGAATATGTGCTTTTACATACCTAGTCGCTCCTTAAGCTTGCCAAAACTCACCCCGTTTCCTCCAAAATCTGCATTTGGTCACATTTACCAATTGTCACTCTGTAGAGCTTTAAGGCTAAAATTTGGAAGCAGCCAGAGCTATTTATGGAAATTCACGCACTTCCCCTATAAATATAACGCCTGAGGATTCAACTCGGCCAATTCAACAACACAATACCAACGACAACAATCACCAACAACAACATCCAATTCAAAACACATTCTAGCATCAATAACGCTTTTCTACATAAGTTATCAACATTCATAATTTTCTGGTAATCACTTACATACAATTTAACATTATCATTTATTCATCCAAATACTAATCCGAACCGTTCCAACGACATTCAAAAGCATTCTAATCAAGTCACATAAACGCTCAAACAATCCAAAAATTACTCCAATTGGCCAAAAACTACTCAAAAACTCAATACAACATCCATAGCACATTTTTAACTTCCAAATCGCATCCTTTACATCAACAATCCGCATTTTTACAATGTCATCTCCATAGATACAACATTTACATAAAAAAGCACATTAAAGTGCCAAACGCCCCAAATCATTTACAATTCTTCAACTTAGTTCATAAAACTCTATTTAAAGCATGACATTCGTAACGGCGACAATCAAACTACTACATAAAATTATTACATTCTTGTCATACATAATGACCCATTTTCTTCGCCACACCATACACACACATATTAATGATTCTCTTCCATTTCATCACACTACAACAACCAAACATGCTAGGATACAATTGTTCTACACTTCCCACTCAACATACATATACACGCCACACCTACACCACACGGCCTCACTTTCTACACACCATATTTCATGATTTTCATCCATTTTAGTATACTACAACATACACACATCGTTCATAACACATAAAACAAGCTTAATTCTTACCTTTCTTCTTCAACTTCCAACTTGCCTAGGGTTGTCAAATGTTGAAAACGAATGGTCTATCGCCCCAAAACAACAACTCCACGTCGCGAGGACCTTCAATTAGTGGTTCTACTAGGATGAAATAATTTTGGAAGGACAAATTTTTGGTCTTGTATTTTTTTTCTATGGCCGAATATGGTGGGCTTTTCACCTTCTTGTTCTTTTTTTTTTTCTAAGTGTTTGATGAAGGAAGATGACTAATAAGTCATCTTTTATGCTCCAAGTTGAACCATCCAAGTGTCCATGGGTCAGACTAATTAAATTGTGCCAAACCATGTGTGGGACCCACATGACTTCATGGATGATTTCATGAATTTCATGAATATTCATCTTTCAACAATTCCAATTCTCAAGCCCTTAGCCTTTCCCGTTATTTCCATAAGCCATTTTGCGAATTTCCACTTACCCCTGACCTTTCTTAATACTTCCACATTAACACTTTCGTATCCGACTCATGTAGTTCTAACGAGGTCAAAATGTAGCCTTGTCCTTGGCTCGTCGCAACGATTTCAAATTATCCGAATGTGCGAACTTACGAGATATAACACATAACAGTTGGATATGATATTAATATGCAAGATTGGTATTTCAAGAGTAAGAATTTCGTATTCTCGGTTATTATGCTCACTTTCGACTACTTAAGCATGACTTTGTTTTCCGTATTTCATGCTTGCATACCGAGTACATATTTCAGCATCGACCCCTTTTCTTCTGGTGCGTTTCATGCCAATGCAGTGTATACATGTTGCATGAGTAGTAGGATATTTGTGGAAGATGTTCCAAATGATTGGCGAGCTCCATTTCCTCCCGAGTGCCGCCGAGTTAGAGTATCTATGTTATGGCATCTTTGAGTTATATTAGAGACTTACAAAGTCACGTATATAGCATGTCGGGCCTTGTAAGCGGCTCGTAAGCCGATGTATCATTATGCATTATGTTACGTATTTCATATGACACAGAGTTTACTTGATTTGGACAAGACGAAAAGCAATTTTTTTTTTGAGCTTACATTATGTGTTCATTTCATGATTTAAAAGTCCCGTAAGATTATGAGTATCGCAAGGATCAGGTTGCCGGCCCTAAGTAAGGGCGGGTGCCCATCATGCCCTATCAAAAGTCAGTGTGACAAATTGGCATCGCAGCAACAATGGCCCTAGGGTTGTTCGCAAAGTTTGTCCGCAGAGTCCTATTTATGGTGTGAAGCGCACCACATTTATAAAATGAGGCTACGGGGCATCTAGGGTGGTTACTCTTCTTTACATCCGAGATCGTGCCATAGAGCCAAGTCATGTGGAAATGAGATTCCTTATACTAACCTTGATTTCAAAGCAGAAGAACGGCATCGATTTAAGTAAGTGACTAGCGGTATTGGAAGCGCAAAGCACGCGGGTAAGCAGAGGTATGAAGGATACATGTCGGTAAGATATTGAAGTACGATTGAAATACAAGTTGAAGATTAAAAAGGAAAGCAAACAAGAAAGTGTAACATGCGCTTGAGTCAGTATACGAGGTATGTTCATCACTTTCGCATCAAGAAAACGTTGATATTGGGAGCCCCAAAGTGGCCGTGATATGATATGATATATATATATAATAGTTGGCCCCCTTTTGGA
>NW_026722029.1:0-7873 GCF_029784015.1 Lycium ferocissimum | reverse complement strand
CCGGAAAAGGCTTTCCAAAAAGGGGTAACTTAAAATAGAACGGTTTGGTTTAAAGGGAATTTCCCCACGAATTTTGGGTCTTTTGGGTAAAAAAAAGAAAAAAGTCCCCGAGGGGGAAAGAAACCCAGGAAGGTTAAATAAAGTAAAAGGATACAAGGGTTGGCGGAAGAGGAGAGCATTTAGGAGTAAAGTAGCTGAAATCTTTAACTATAGGAGTAGGAAGGATACTTTAACGAGTTGGCGGTAGAAACCGATCAATCAAGAGATGAGAACGAGGATAATGGGGCGACACATGTGATTACAAGATTAATAACAGGGGACAAGAATTCCTGTAAAGACCGAGAGAGGCGATCATAGAGGAAATAGAATGAAATGTGAGGAACTTGCATGGAAGATAACCCGGTCATAGCGTCGTAAAAACAAAGGCTCGATGAACGAGGATGGAGAGAGGGAAATCGCGAAGATCCCGGCTAAGAACAAGAAGTAGCAGACACTAAAAAAAAAAAAAAACTTGACGCGCGGCCTACACAAACACGTAGTTAAGAGGGAATATGAGTAAGTGAGCTAATCGGGCGAAAGGACTAGCAGTGGATGGAAGGGTATGGAAATGTTGGAAAAAAAAATGATGATATAGACATAAATGGAAGAAGAACTCAGGGGAAGAAGTTTTAGATATGTTATAAGCAAAGTAGGGAAGAAAAACGAGGAGTAAGGTATAAGCGAAAACTTCATAAAGGACGTGGTGAATCTTGATGTCCCCATTAATTTGTGGGTCCAGAAAACCGTTAGTCATAAAAAAATAGAGGTGTGAAAAGACAGAAAAGAAGGCATTGGAATTGGATCTAACCCTTATAAGTATTCGGATTGGATACAAGACTGTAACTAGCAAAAAGATCAACAAGTCAGACCATATGATGACGGAACCCCGGCCCTAAGAAGATCGTAAAGGGCGGCAGATAATTATCGAAGACGACAGTTACTAGAAGGATATGGGCATATAAGGACATACTTAATAAGGGGGAAGAACATACTATACTTGAAAGGAACTATGGCGTTTCAAGATCCAGAAAAGGATATTTATTAGCTCGGGGCTAGAGTTCGAGGCGTATTGGCATATCAGGAAGGTAACAGAAAGAAGTAGAAATGAATTGACAATAAGGGTACAATGAGGAAGACATAGGGAGAAAGTATGGAAGATAAATCAAGAGAGCACTTTACGCCAAGATGAACTATGATATTTTTAGACCATGATTTGAATCCCTCGTATCGGGCAAAAATTGCTCCGTACCTAAGTATGCAGTGACATGCCTTAAAGGGTAATGAAAAGAGCAAGAAAGGTCTCTAAACTAAATTTACAAAGGGTGTTAGACAGGATGGCGAACCCAAAGAACACTTGGGATGACAATGACAATTGTAATAAAAGGAACAACGATTGGTAGTTTGGAAATTTTTGAAGGAAAGAAAGTGTTACACTTGGAAAATTTTCCCTTAGCATACAGTGAATAGACTAACGAAGGGCATGACGTATACGATGTCTTGATAAGTAAGAAAGAGTATTTGATGGTCCTAATTAAGATTTCCAAAGACATTCGAGTAAAGGAAAGAAAGTTGTTAAGGAAAGTGAGTTACGAGTTGTGTGTCGGGCAAAATTAGAGTATCGAGTTAATGATGTTTTAATAATGTTTTGGAAAGAGTTATAAGGTCCCTTAGATTGCTAATGAAGTGATAAACAAGTGTTAAGAAGGTTCCATAAGGATTGGAGATCAAACGAGACGACGAGAACAACTTCGTGAAACTGCCAAGTTTCACAACCATGTTCCACGGACCGTGGAAGAGTCCATGAAGCGCCGGCGAGATTTGTGGCTGGCTGGTCGTGAACCACGACCAGAACTGTTACACCTTGGAAAATTCCCCGTTAGGGTACAATGAATAGGCCATCGAAGAGTATAATGTATACGACATTTTGATAAGTAAGAAATAGTCTTAAATGGTCCTAATTAGGATTTCCAAAGACATTCGAGTTAAGGAAAGAAAGTTGTTAAGGAAAGCGGGTTATAAGTTGAGTTTGTCGGGCAAATTACGAGTATTGAGCTAATGATGTCTTAAGGATGTTTTGGAGAAGAGTTATAACATCCCTTAGATTGCTAATGAAGTGATAAACAAGTTTTAAGAAGGTTCCATAAGGATTGGAGATCAAACGAGGCGACGGGAACAACTTTGGTGGAACTGTGAGTTCCACGACCCATATAATATTCCACGGACTGTGGATGGGTCCGTGGGACTGTCAGCAGAGAAGGTGGCTAGCTGGTCGTGAACCACGACCAGTTTCATGGGCCGATTGCACTTGCCCCGCTGACCGCGGAGCTTGATCATCCGTGGGACTCCGACGGTCGTAACTTAGTTCAAATATATAATGATGTTCTACTTCATTTATTTCCATTCCATACACTTCTTCATCTCTCTCTAGACCTCTAGAAGGTTCCATATATTTCATCCACAAGAAAACTAAGGAAATAAAGGATCAACAACAAGAATTGAAGTGAATCAAGTGAAAGAAACCTCATTAGAGTCATCCAAGTCAAGAAACCTCAAGAAGGGTGAAGTAGGGTTTTGGTGCTAGAAGAGTACTTCCACTCAAGGATTGTTTTACGTTATCTAAGGTAAGTTTTATGGTATTTTTATGATGTTTGAAGTGTTTATAAGTTGAAACACTTGGATTGTAGAAGAGTATAGAAAATGGGTCATAAATGAGTGAATAGTGTCATTATTGGGTGCAGTTGGAAATGAATCAGAAAATGGATATGTTGAGATTATAAATAAGTTATAAATGATATTTAGAACATGGAATGAGTATTATATATGTGAAAGAAGCGATAATGGATTTTGATCATGATTATGGAGAATTGGAGGAAATTGTGAAATGCGAATAATGTAAAAATGAATGACGATTGTTGTTATGAATGTTGGGAGTTGATATGGAATATGGCGGAAAGTAGTATAAACAAAGGAAATGCTGCCCAATTTTCTATAGCTTTAGTAAGTACGCTCTCATGATTGTCTAACTAATGTTGATACGAATCCCATTGAAGGTATTAACGAGTGCATTAAAAGAGGATGAGCAAGCAATCGAGTAGTTAAACGACAAAGGTATGTAAGGCTAGTCCTTTCCTTCTAAGGCATGAGTCTTATGGCATGAATTTCCTCCTTTCTTATGAATGTCCCATCTACTAGAAAACTATGAGGCCTTGTTCATGAATAGCCATATGAGGTAAGAGATATGCTACGAGTGTGATAATGACAAGCTTAAGTCTAGGATCTTGTATAGTCTAGAATATGATGTTCTACAAAGCTAAATTTTAAGCTACGCATAGTTCATTGATGTTGATTATTGTATACACTCACCTTATGTTCTAATTCCTTCAAGGTGAGGTGGAATGTTCATGAATGCTCCGTAATGTAATCGTGGGTTCACGACCTTACGTCACCCCATAAAGTATAATCATCCATGAGTCCCATGCATGCATTATGATGAATTATGATGAGCGATTATGATAGTGCCACGATATGCTTACGAAACGATTAATTATGATGAGTCTATGATGATGCATGATTGATACAATGATGTATGGGTAGTATGATGATGTATATGCATATGTGATGAATAATAATGGTAAGTATACGATATATGTTATAAAGTTCGCGTCATGGAAATGGTATTATTTTTAATAAATTGTCCTTGGTTTGAATATATGTTTTATGGAAAGCCATGATAAGCTTATGAGATGTATGTGATGATAAGAGACATACCGAGCCTCGTCATGGCTAGGTACGGAAGACATATATGTGATATTGTTGAGCCACTACGTGACCGAATACGGATATTGTCGAGCCATTACGTGGCCGAATATGGATAACGTTTAAATATGTGTGAACAGATACGGTGCTACGATATGTGTATGTATTGTTATGTATATATGTGTATGTATGCATCGAGCCCGGGAGGGCCGAGTACGGATACCGTCGAGCCCAGGAGGGCCGAGTACGGATACCATCGAGCCCGGGAGGGCCGAGTACGGATACCATCGAGCCCCGGGAGGGCCGAGTACGGATGATACCGACCTATATGGCTGAGTACGTAGTTGTACTGCATTACAATTTATTGCATATGTAAACATGTGGATGTAACAAGTGTATCTTTAGAGGAATAAAGGGGTAAGTACGTACGACGACTATTAAAAAGGTATTATGAGAAATGGACAGTTCCTTTATCTTATGCTAACCCTTATGTTCCTATCACGTATTATTATTGCTCATGCTTTACATACTCAGTACATATTTCGTCCGAACGTCATTCTCTTTGGACGTTGTGTTCATACCCACGGGTAGACGGAGACGGTGCGGATCCGTAGTAGCTATCGGTAGATTGGCGGAGCCCTCCTTATTCGGAGGTGCCATTTGAGACGAGTATTTTGTGTACATATATTTTGGGCACGACGGGGTCTGTCCGTCCATGTGTCTAGTACTCCGGTAGAGGCTCGTAGATGCGTATGTGTGGGTAGTATGGTCTGCAAAGATTCTACCGTATGTATACAAACGTATGTATATTATTATTTTAATAGCCCAAAGGGCTACTGTTTATAAAGTAAATATGTTTTAAATGAAAACGCTGTTTTCTATGATTATGAATGATGAGAAATATGAATGAAGGCGAGGATAAGTAATAGAATAGAAGGGCTCGGTGCAAGGCTCGGTATTTGGCCATGGCCCCAGTCGGGTCGTGACAAGTGAGTATCGGGCGGTTCAATCCCCAGGAAGTGTCTGCGAGCCATGTCTAGTAGAGTCTTGTTTATGGTGTGTTGCACGCCACGCTAATAAAAAAGAAGCTACAGGGCATTTAGGAAAAAAGACCATCTTTCTTCTTATGAGATCGTGCGATAAAGAGGCCGAGCCATAAGAATTAATCCTCTAACGAGTGTGTTCGATTTCGAAATGCCGCTAAAAGGAAAAAGCTAAAGCCACAGAGGGCAAGACTATGATGAAAAGGGGGGGCTAAAGAGAGCTACCCATGAATGTAGATGAGGGCGAATCACACAATGAGGCTTCATCTAATGCCTCCACTACTTCGCCCATTACGGAAGAAAGCAAGAAGGGGCTTCGGCTCCGGCTCACCCTTGACTCCGGTTTCTCCGCCATCTACTTCGGGTCACAAGTGACCTAAGCCATCCCGATTATTGACACGGTTAGTTGCCGCCCCGAGCCTGCACAAACAAGATTCGGGTTTAAGTGACGAGCTGGTCAAGTACTAGAGCCCGTGATTTTATGAGTTTGAATCACCCGGAGTTTTTTTGGGTCAAAGCCGATGAAGACCTCAAAGTTTTATTGATGAAATGTTGAGAACATTGAGGATTATTCATCTTGGCCCCGAAACCGAATGTGGAGTTAGAATCTTATAGACTCCGGGATGTGGCGGTCCTATGGTATAACAATTGGATATCATCAAGGAAAGAGAATGCGCTGTTATATCCCGCATTTCGTACGTCGGGATATTCCGAGTAAATGGCGGGAAGTTATGGACAAGGCTATTTTCCGATTTTGTTTTAATGCACAAAGTCGCTTATGATTTCATTGGATGGAGATATTAAGAAAATTTTGGGGTTAAAAGGGAAATTATGGAAACTAATATTTTATGAAATATGGGACCAAAAGTGAATTATGGGAAGTTGGACATTTCATGAAAACTTGGGGCCAAAAATGAATTAATGGAAGTTGTTATTCATGAATAAAAGGAGGCCATGTGGCCGGCCACATGTGATGTGGGCCATGGCCACATGGATGTTTAATATAAGAGCATAGAAGATGACTAATTAGTCATCTTTTTCCATCTCCCACCTAGAAAATTCATGAAGTTTAGAGAAAAAGAAAAGGAGGCAAAATTCGGCCATGGTGGCCGAACATGCCACCATGGAAGGTGACCAAGAAAATTATTTTCTCCTAGTTTTCCTACTAAATGGAAGGCCCTCGTTAACGTGGAATGGTTGTTGGAGCAAGCAAAGTAATCGTTTTCGCCAAAGACAACTTTGGCCGAGTGGTGGAGTTGGGCAAGAAGGTGAGATTTTTAATCCTTTATTCTCATAAGTATGCATGGTTTGTGTATGTTGTGGTATGTAGAAACGAATGAAAATCACAAAATTGGGGTGATGTTGTTGTGGCCGTGAATTGTACTATATGTTGTAGAATAATGAATTAATGTTATTTAGTATTTTGGTGGTTGTTGTTATGGATTATGTGATGTAGAAATGAATGAAATGCATGAAAGTATGATGTTGAAGTTGTAGCCGTGTATGTTGTGGTGTTGGCCGAAAATGGGCTGATTTGGTGTAGGTATGTTGTTACATCCGGCATTTTTGCCTATTCGAAAATTTGGAAATAACCTTGACTTATAAGGAATAAGGTCATGTTTGGATTCTCTTTTTTTTTATATATGTGAATGTTGCTTATGGAAGTATGGATGCGGGGATATCGAGCAAGGCTAAGGGCAACAATTGGGATTTTGGAAATTCGTTTCATGAATTATGCAAAGTAGCCAAATTGTTGGGCCAAAAAAAAAATAAGAAAACTAGGCCCAAAAGAGAAGGGGTGGCCGGCCAACTTGTGGCCCAAACCCATAAGTTGATCAAATTTTTACCATGTGCCAATTATATAAGGATGATTATCCTTGGAAGCTTCAAGAGAACAAAGGAGAAATCAAGAACAAAAAAAGAAAAAAGGCTCGGCCAAGAGAGAAAGAGAAAGAAGAAAAGAAAAAAAAAATTCCAAGCCCTTTAGGTTAATCCAAAAATCTTGTTCTTCTTGAATTAGTAACGAGCTCGAGAACGCTCTTCGACGTGGTATAATTGTTCAAGAAAACTACGTTTTCGAAAGTTGGAATTTAGGAAAAAAAGGGAAGAATTCTATGTTTTATGTTAGGAGATGGAGATGTTATAATGATTAGAATTAGACGAGAATTAGAAAGTGTGGTGGTGTGTGCATGGCGTAGTGTGTGTGAAAAAGCATGTTGGCCGGGCCAATGGTTATGGAAGAGAAATGAATTCAAGTTTAATTAGTTTGTTAGTTGTGTTGTTGGATCTTAGTAATGCAAACAAAGGTTTAATGACTTGAAATGGCATTGGTTTTTTGTAGTGATTATGGGAATTTATTTAATTTTATATGATTTTTATATAATGATGGAAGTAAGGTTCTAAATGTGGATTATGATTGTTGCAATAAGTTTTTTTGGATAGGCAAGGATTTGGGTTTTTTTTTGTTTTGGAAGGTGGGTGGGAAAATGGAATTTGGAAACAGAATTCATGAATAATGTATGGGAAAGTTGTTGGGAAAATGTTTGAATAATATTGAAGTAGTTGATGAATATGGAAAATGTTTTTAGTTTGATTATGTAATTTGGATGAAAATTATTGAACTATGTAGTAAGGACTTTTTGTGCCATAATATAGTTTATGATGGTTTTTGATGATTTTGGGTTGTTGTTGTTGATATTTTGGAAAATGATTCTGGGGAGTTATAATAAAGGGGGAAAAGTCAAACGGGGCAAAAAGGATTTCTTTAATTTTAAAAATTTAACTCCCTTTGAATTTTGACCAATTGAGATTTTGGGGGAAACGGGGGGGAGCTCGAGGGGTAAGACAAAAGGTTGAAAGCCTACCTTTCCTTCTTTTGGATGTCCCAGTCATACTAGGGAAAATCAACTCGGGAATAATTTTTGCTCTTGGAACCGATTTTTTTTTGCATCTATTCTTTGGAATTTTAAAATCCTCATCTTTTGGGTTAAAAAAATGCCAAACCTTTGTAACGGGAATGTGTCCGAATCGCTCCG